>NW_022984787.1:137175-192862 GCF_010094145.1 Didymella exigua CBS 183.55
GGAAGAGGCCAGGAGACACATATGCAGGAATATGCCCAGTTAAGAATGCAGTCTTCATATAAAGCAGTGTGGCCCTTCAGGGACTGCGTTGTCATAAGGGGTCTTCAGACTTCAGCGTGTCCAACGGGACGTACACGGCTATTGCAAAGGTTAATTGCCGTAACCTACGGCTCAAATAAGCAACCGTGGCCTCCTGAAACTTCGTAATGATATGGCTAAGCGGTCGTTAAGCGTAATTTATAGTAAATTTCGTATTTGACGTAGCTACGATGGTATTTTTCACGTGGTGTTGAGATACAATAATAGGAAAAAAAGCAAAATAATATTACAGAGATTCGAACTTGCAAAACTACTAGAGCACCTGCCTGTATCAAACCCTGTATCAGCTACGCCTCACATCGCACTACGCGGTTGGTAAGGAGCGGCACCTCCCTCGGTCAGATCTGCTAGGAGTTTGCGCGGCGTGAAGGCCTCTGATGAAGCACATCGTAATTGTCTACCATCGGTCCCATCTCAAAATAGATTTGTCGACATATATAACTAAGAACGCCAATACCGCTGCGGTAGTTGCCATTGAGCTCGAGCGTGTCACAATTTGTGGAGCGCAATTGGACAGCTCATGTGGAGGAATTCTTGACCGGGAAAGAAAGGGCGGTATCGGGGCATTATTTTCGAACGTCACATCTATACTTTTGCTATGGCAGCAAGTATCCATGAGGATGCCCAGCCGCTCCAAAGTCGAGTGGAAGTATCGGAATTTCTTCAATAACATTGCGATTAATATTGTGTGTGAAGATGAATCGTCGTCGTGAGTAGATGAGAAGGGGGCGACTCTATAGAAGGAAGAAAGCAGCAACATGTAAGGATATCCGTAGCTGCGCGTAAACTCTGCGTAGATAGCTCACACGATCAAAACTTCTTTCAGTATCCGACTTGTTCCTCGCAGCTGCGGGCCATAGGCCTTGAACACCACGGGAATCGGAATCATGACTGTGGCGAGACAGGAGAGAAGCGTCCCCGCCCACTGTGTCCCAAGGTTCTCAAACAGCTGGGTGGAGAACAAAGGGAAGACAGCCGCGACGGCAGAACGAAGCATAATATTAGCTGCGACGGTGGAGGCTGCACTGATACAATGTCAGTTGGTGCATGAAAACGATGAATAGCGCCGGGTACCTCCATGGGTCTGAAGTGTTTCGTAACTTACAGCGGAAGGAAAGCATCAATAAGATAGTTAAAGCAAGGCAAGAAGATGCAAAGGACCCCGAAGCCGATGAAGACCCCAGCTATGACCGGGGATACCCAGTGGATGTTTTCGGTGAAGCCAGTCCATGCGAACCTGTCAAGTTCGTCAGTCCCGTAGAGATACTTACCGGGACAAACATACCAGAACAAACCGACCGGAAATATGACTGCACCAAATATTGGAGGTCCAAGCCGCCATTCCGGTACTACTTTGCCATTGTTTGTCTCCAACTTCCGGATGTAGGAACAGTGTTGGGACAGGATGAAGAGCAGAGCCAGCAAGATTCCTAGGAATAAGCCGAGAAATGGCAGTGACCTGGCGCCCATGGGCATCCCGTAAACTTGGCCGAAGACGTAGGGATATGCTTTCAGTAGCGCATACACCAGGCCGTAGATGAATGACATGTACACAGACACTAGCAGCACGATAGGCTCTGCGACGAGCATGCGGAGCGGCCTAGTAAGGTACTTCCGCATGATCGCGTCTAGATCATGTTCAACCTTTTCGTGGTCGGCATGAATCGCCCAGTTGCCAGTCTGTCGTCGCAGCCGCTGTGCCTTCCCGACCAATGTCAAAGGGGCAAACGTCTCATGCAAGAATATCAGCATACAAACAAAATCCGCAAATCCGAATATGGCCGGCAGGTATAGAGTCCAACGCCAGCCAAGATAACTCGCTGTGATGTAGTCACCAACAATGGGTGCAATGAACGGGCCACCGAACACTGTCAACGCGTAGAATTGAATGGCCATACCTCGATAGTTGTCGTTGTACATGTCTGCAAGCACCGCTGGTACCACGCAGAGCGGACTAGCTCCGAATACACCGGCAAAGAAGCGACAGGCGATTAAGGTCTGGATGTCCTTCGAGGTTGCACTTCCGATTGTGAAGATTGAAGACCCTAACAGGCCAATCCAGAGTGGCCAACGTCGACCTACAAGCTCTGAGCTGGGAGCCCAGATGAGAGGTCCGAATGCGAAGCCCAAAACGAAGAGACTTGTGCCCAAAGCAGCGACCACTCTTCCGACTCGAAACTCCTCCCTGGCTTGAGTTTCGCCTGCGGCAAAGATGGCGCTGTTCAGAGAGACCACAAATGTCCCGCTGCATGCGACGAACGATACGTAGAACCTGGTGACAGTGTCAGCACGACTTTGTCGGGCCATTCGCCGGCCGACTTACTTTCTCCATGTCGCCCAATTCTGTGGGTGCAGAGGATCGTGTGGCTCTTCGAATGTGACCACATACTCTTTACGAGATGGGATATAGCTTGGGAATCGTCTTCCACCACCCATAGAAACCGAGTTCTCTTCTGTTTGACCGCTGAAGGCATTCAAATCATCAGGAGAGTTGAGAGCCATCGTCCGTGTTGATGAGTCCCCTAGGACGAGATGATTGTTGAGTTGTCAGGGCAAAAATGTGGGCAAGGTACCGAAAAGCAGATATATTCCAGACTGATTTGACATATTTCGGTCAGGCCCCAAATTTGCTGACTGCATCATAAAATACTATGGTACGGATGTTGACCGGGAATGGCGGCGCACGGAGATGACGCATCTCAAGTCTGGCGGAGCTCTTCGACCGACACGATAGGGTTCGTAATGCTTCTGTGCCCAGCAGTCGCTCAATCTTAACTCGTGGTCTGTGAAAATTGTACTACCCGTTAGCCTTATTGTGTTGACTAGAGGGGCTTCGGATGAAGCAGGGAAATGGCGGAAGAAACGCAGAAACAGGCGGAAGTTGCGGACGATAGAAACGAACCCCAACCGCCAACATCAACTTCATCAACTTACATTAGTTTCACAGTGTGAAGGTGTCTGTAATTAGTTTACGTCTGTGGGGAGCCCTGACTCAGCGATGCAAGCGAATCTTGACGTTGGTCCTTTCATCGTGCCCGCAACATGCAGGCAAACCTCTCGACCCGTCGTTCGAACAAGCATACCGCGAGCGTAGCAGATATTGTGTATACATCTAGATTGTATTGAGACCACTGCTGACTTCATACAGCTCGTTTGGAGAGCCGCTCTGCCGTGTGGCATGCGGAGACAAATCTGAGTAGCTGGGTATCGGTCAGCCTGTAAATGCCCTCATGCACTGCGAACTTCAAGAGTTTATAGTCGCAGAACAATGAGACCGCACGAGCTCTCACGTATGAAGATAGGCGATATCGTTCGAGACAATTGCACCGTGCACTAGCCCAACTCTTTGCAACTACTTTTACCCGGCTCGACCATTACAGTCTGAACATGTCATGATCACTAGTGACGTCACATCGGCAGTCGAACACTGCGTGTGGCATTTGATAGATCTTGACGAGGTTAACTTGCTTAGCCGTATTTAAAACACTAGGATGCGGTACAGTTCTTGTTTCCGATTGGACGTTGCTGCACAGATACCTGTCTGGCAATCGCAGCCGTATGTCTGGTGCATCTGAGTTGGCCAATGGACAGATGTAGAAATGTAGTGTGAAGCACAAGCACGGTGCGACAGCCGCATTCTTCGTTCGGACCAAACCTTGACAACAAGTACCGCGCAACACTATGACAGTGTGACGAAATCGAACGCTGTCGAGGTCGCTGAGGTGGCTCGAAAAGACCTGGCTAGACGACAAACTATACTGGCTGTGATGCAATGAATGTTGAAGAACCGGGTTGGTTTACAATAGGTAGTGTTCACCCAAGCGCCCGAGATCGTTGCCGAAGGTGTGAGAAGACTAGCAAATGATCCCCGGTTGAACATTGAGACCACGTTTCGTCATACAACCGGATGAAATTCGACCGACGCAGAGAACTTGAAGCTTCAAGACTTATCAGTATATGTATTGCATACTCTAGTGACATTTAGAGCTGCAGACCGAAATCGATCCCGGAGCCAAGCATATCTGGATGGGCCATGAACTCGTTAAACCACCAGGACTCTTGCAAAACATCAGCATCTAGAAGAGCATCCTGGTTTTGTGGCAACTCAGTGTCCACAAACGGATACAGACTTAGCATGTTGGTATGGTTCTGGACCTCGGTCTCTCTCCGCTTTCGATGCAGTTGAAGAAAGGTACGGGCCGCAGTCACTGCCTCCCGTGTTGCCTCTGTTGGGTATCCCTCGTTGACCGCTATGATACATGATAAGGCTTCGCCTAGGAGTCCGAATGACTGCGGGGTATCCATGGCGAGTAACATGCATAGCAGCTGAAAAGGTATGTTTGCCACATGGTGCCACGGCAGCCCGCGAGCGATTGCTGAGTGGACAGCTCGAATGCTCTTTTGCATCATATTGAACACATTATGCATGACCCGGTCTGGAACGTCTGATTTGGCGGAGTGGATTCGTCTGTAAATGCAAAGAGTGAGGTTGCACTGGGCTAAAACAGAAGGTGGCTCAGTGTGATCTCTCCTCAGAACTTCCACGAGTGTTGCAAGGAGGCTCTCGGAGCTGAGTTTGTTTGTTGGATCCAGAACTTCGGAGTATGGTAGAAGACCCAGCAGCTCCGCTGTGTACTCTCCTGGCTTCTCGAACAACGGAAATGCATCCAGCGTAGGCAACACAACACGACTCCGCCCTAGATCATAAGATAGCCATATATTCAGATGTTGCGCCACGCCGCAAAGGTTTGTTTGGATGTCAGGAACATCTTGAGGCTCGTGTATTGACACGGGAAGACTGCTGGTACCGATGCGATTGATGGATATCGTAGCATCGATCACATGCAATGTATTGCAGCTGGCCATCCAAGCCTCTTCTGGCTTTGCAGTTAGGCGGAGATAGACGGTCCGCAACAACCAAGCAATAGCTAGATGTTTCGAAGGAGCGCCTGTGATCGATGGATCTAGAAGGCGCTTTGCAAGGGCAACGAGGGTCTGCTCGGTCGCCGAATCCTGCGAATTGGAGAAGAGGCAGGCGATGGCGGCTACGCCAGAGAGCATGGCATCTTTCGCATCAGATCGACTCCGTCCGTTCCAAGTATTCGATATACTGCGAAGTAACGACTCCTTGTCAACGAATCCATAGCATGGGTGGAACTTCTCCAAGTAGATGTCAGCTAGATGCTGCATGTCCACTTCCGACAGAACATTTGACAGTAGTTCCGCATGTGTGGACAAAACAGCCTGTCTCTCCCCGAGAAACAGGTTCCATCCCAGCATCCGTATCGGAGAAACGCTACTACTGGAGGAATTCAGTGACACGGTAAGGAGGCGTACAAAAGCTGCGCCGGAGTTGCTTTCCACAGACCGCAAGTAGCAGGGCGGACCTTGTTCAATTTGTCTTCGAGGTTCTTCCACGAGCCGCTCTAGGCTTTGCTCAATGTCATCTTGGTGCCGATCTGGGAGCATCTCATGTTGATGCTGGCGCTCTAGGAGGCGTGAAGGTGTCTGTGCGGAGATCGACGGGCTTCCTTCTTGCGTAGCAACTGTTACCGACCTACTCGTCACTCTCTGGCTTCGTCGGCTACGGGGGGCTGAACGGTACACACACTCGTACCCATAACCAAGGCACATGTTGCAGGGACGGCTGCCATCGCATTTTCGTTTGCGCTCTCGGCAGGGGTCACAAGCTATGCGCTGCCGCTGCCGTTGCGTCTGTCTTCTTGCAACATTCATTGTCTGCCGGTAATACTCATTAGCGGTATTGAGTCCGTACTGTACACCGATGGTCAGGGTGGGTGAAGCTGCGGCTCTGGCGGAAATAAATGACATGGGGCGGGCGCTACGGTACCGTGTCCGTGCGCGTGATGCGCGGATTCGCGTGATGCGCCGAACCACCTTAATGAGCACCTGCAAAAATGAAGCTATAGAGCCGCATACAATAGCTATTATCACGAGATTTTGTGGTGGATTGCTCCATAGACCTTTGCGACAATATTCTCTCATACAAATTAATTATATAGAGTTGCTGTTCGGCCGCTGCGCGTGGTGTGGGTGCGAGGTGCTGCAGGAGGCTCAGCAGCATCAACCCCACGCGCAGCACCCACAGTGCGACGCTTCTTTGATATTTTTGCTGCAGGAGCTGCTGAAGCTTTGCGCTTGCCTCTTTGGGGCAATTGTACAGTTTTTTCAGCGTCGCAAGCTTGCTTATCGCGCTCTCTTTGAGCCTTGCGTTCAGCTGCTTCCTTGGCCTTCTTAGCTCCGACTTGCTCACGCTCATCCTTCTCTCTTGCCCGCTGCTCACGCCTCTCCTGAGCAATCCTCTCATTGTACAGCTTATTAGCTTGCCTGAACTTCTTCTTCTCTGCTTTTCTATGTTCTTCTGCTCTCTGATTCTGTTGTTTTGCCCTCTCGTCAGAGCGTGCTCTCTCTACTCTGCTGGGAGAGTAGAACTCAGCCCCACCGTGATAGTCCTTGCGAGGCTGGAACTGAAGAACTTTGCTCTCATTCTTGTGCTTCTTCTGAGTCTTAAGCGCCTCTTTAAGACCCTGATTCTCGTGGTGGAGGAGCTGATTTTGAATTGATATATGGTGGAGCGAGCGGCTGATCTTCCTCAGCTCCTGACTAGTCTCTTCCTTCTCTTCCTTGACTACCTTCCGCAACAGAGTCTCTATTTTGAGCCAGTCCTTGCCAGAATAGACTGAAGAAGAGCTTGTGCTGCTGTCAGAGGCCTCAGGGGTACTCTTGGCAAAGCGTTGGAGGATGACGTTAGGCTGAAGGGGTGATATATCCGTTGCCTTGAAGGACCTGAGTATCAGCTCTGGAGTAAACGTGTTCGTCCAGGCCTTCCAGAACAGGTGGAAGAAGTCGCTCTTCTTGATCACTGATAGGCCCTGGCCACTGTGAAGGTGTGTTGTAAGCTCCTTTGAGTACGCCGTTGACAGAGGCTTAAACATTACTTTGTCAAGCAGCTGCAGCGTGTGAGTTAAATGAGGAGGAAGGATAGCTAGGAGTATCCTGTTCTGATCGCAGTATTTGATAGAGTCTATTGTCACATGAGATCCGTGGCCGTCAACAATCAATAGGCGGTACTTTCTTCGAGCTTTGGCCTTGGTGAAGCGATTAAACACCTGTTTAAGCCAAGCTAGGCCTATCTCGTTGTTAGTCCAGCCTGAAGGCGACGAGGAAACAAGCACAGAGTGTTCCCCTGGCTTGATTTCATCTACCTAGCTTGATTGGATGGTGTTGTTGGCGGACTTGTAGATGAGGCCTGGGGGCAGAGCTGATCCATCGCCGCACACACACGCTATGAGCGTCAACCAGGCACAATTGCCATCTTGAAGTGATGCTTTGACCTCCTTTTTCTCCCACATACGCCTGCTAAACACGTGTTTTGTTCTTAAGCTGACCCCAATCATGAAGCCCTTCTCATCCATATTGTACGTGTGCTCAGCGTTAATCTTGTATTCGGCAATCTTGCGTTGTAGTAGGTTGAAGTATAGCTCATATTTGGTATAGGAATCGGCGTTGTGGCGATTGGCGTCCATACCTGTTGAGTATTGAGAGATAAGATGGATAGAGTACTTGTTGATGAAGCGGGTAACCCAGCTCTCGCTCACTGGCTCCTGGGCGACTGCTGACGCGAAATTGGCTATCATCTCTCTTGTAGGAGGTATATGACGAGCAGTAAGCTCTTCTATATATCGTACAAGCTCCTCCTCTTGTTGTAGGGTGAGCTTTTGTTGTGCAAGAACCTTCTCTTTGTGCGGACGCGTCTCACCCCTCCACGTGCGCGTCAACGTTGACTGCACAATACCATGCTTTTCTGCTATTTTAGACCATGGAATAGCATCTTCAGATACAAAAGTATCACACTCTGCAAGCGCTTCTTCTAATCCTATTGCGTTGCGTTGTTGTAGAGCTGAGATAATAGAGCTGTTTTGGTGGTTCGGCGCATCACGCGAATCCGCGCATCACGCGCACGGACACGGTACTGTGTCTGTGCACCCAACGATTGGAGTCAACCAACGATCAGGGCACAACGTTTGCAGTAGATTTTAACGCGTAAAAGCTTAACTACTATAACAGGACTTTCAGATGCGCTTGCAGAGATTAATAATCTAAAGCTAGGCAACATACTTGTATATACAAAGCTTGTAGAAAAACACAGTGTTAATCACAATACGTTGTCCTGTGCGCACTAAGGTGTGCAGGCTCCCTAACGCGTCGCTAACAAGAACTAACAGAAACTTAGCAACTAGTTAACAGGAATTAGATCTAGTCAAGTATATAGAGGAGCTGTCAGCGTGTTACTTACTACCTACAAGGCGTATAGTACAAAATTTTGCATCCTCTGTTGTCTTACAGCCCTGCTCTAATAGCTAGGTTCAGCGCTTCCTGCACCATCACCGCAATTAGCTCACGTCCTAATGGGCTACCAGCATAGACTCTAATTGCTATAACACTATATCAGCGTACAAATACAAGTTGTACTTTAAGCTTCTGTAGTAGAAGATTACTTAATATAACATTGCGCTAGAGAACACATATAATATAGATGAGAAGGGCTTTGCAATTAGAGTGCTAGGTAGAACAAAATAGGTGTTTAGCAAGCATTAATATAAGAAGGAGGTTAGGCAGGCTTGTTAAGATGGCTCACGTGAGTGGGTGAGCCTCCTAGCTGCAATCTGCGCTGATAGTACTGCTCTTCTACCTAGCATTATCTTTGCGTTAAAAAACTCCACCCTCTAGAGCTGCTGGGTGGTAGAAATCCAGGCAGGAAAGCACTCAACCTATGTTGCCTCATCGCCCTCAGGATGGACAAACAACGATATTGGACTAGCTTGGCTTGAGCAGGTGTTTAACTGTTACTCTAAGCCTACAGTAAGGCGCGGTTAAGGTACTGTGTCACGGTTAAGAGGCACTTACTCAAGGGAGTAAAAGGTTGACCTTTTGCTCCGCGACATACTGCCTCTTAATTGTAGATGGCCCACGGGAGTTATCTGACGCCAGATTTTATTAATATGTAATGTATATTTCGATAGATGCGCCTAGTAGTATTGCGCTTTCTATTAAAAAAATAATTACCTAATTTGGCCTACTATTAACTAAGTTATTGAGCCTACCTAGCAAAAGCCTACCTAGGATGGGTATGCTCGCTAGGTATCCCCCCCTTGTTTTACTGTCTTTTAGATTTAGCAGCTGTAATATAAGAGCTACAAGGAAAAGCTATATAAGGAAAATAAACTACATGTGAGTTAATTCTCTTTAAAACAAGCCCTTATTTGCCTAAGTTGGTCTAGTATTAGCTAAGTTAGGGGGGGGTACCCAAACAGGACTTTAGAGCATACCCATCCGCCAGCCTAGCAGGCACTGCCCGGTGGGCAAGTGCACTTACCTCAGAGCTGAGAGCTTGAACAACACAACATCACAACACGACAACAGATAACAATACACTTGTTGATCACAGTCTCCGACCGACACTGCTCACGCAGCTACATATAGCTACGTGAAGCCGACGAAAAAATATGTTGTTCAACATGCTATAGGCTTACCGCTCATTTGCACTACCGCTGTAGCTTCTCAGTTCTTGCTATCAATATCACACATTCTTTCAAAGGCGACTTCATCAGCTACGTTACTAGATCAGAGGACCTAGAATACAACTTCAGCGCAGCCTAAGTGCTTGAAGTAGATTCCGCGCTTTTACAGAGGACAGAGGAATACTACACTTGCGGTGTTTTCAGCTGGAGCGAGACGAATCCGGTCACTGATCGAATTCAAGCGCTTCTTCTCGTTCTGCAAGCCGTCGTGCTTCCGAGCCACTGGTATGTTGACCCTGACTCTCGAGAGACTATCCGCTTTTGCATCAATAGGCCCGATCTTCAGGTCATCCACCGGTTAAAATGCTTGGTGCAATTGTTCAGCAAGCAAGTTCAAGGAGAAATGGTGGTACACGAATACCTGAGTGGGGTTAGACGCAGAGTACAAACGAAATGGGCGTAGTTTGCATACTTTTCAATGAAGCGCGTCCTTCGTTACTAACAAGGGTACTCATTGACAGTTCTTCATGACATTACCCACGTATTCTGGTGAGCGATGCGTAGAAGGTAGATGAAGAGCGGCTTTGTGATGAAGTCAATGACCCAATGCAAGAATTCAGTGGACGAATGGCGAGAGGCCGAAGTGAAACGAAATAACCCGCCCAGAGTATCAACAATCTAGATGACATGCAGCTGAGATGCTTCTCTGCAAATTGCAGAGATACAGGAACTCGAACATAAGTACAGACAGATGTCGGAGCGGTCTCTTGCGACAAGAGAGAGAAGGTACTACGTGTTATCGTCTTTGCTGCTTCCTTACTGCCTTTGCCGTGTCGTTATCTACTAACGTCTATCTGCGCGTTATCTTCTACTTATGTGTCAGTTGTGGTGACAGCAAAGGAAGTGGAGGAGCCCATATCAACACTTCGCTTCTCCTTGCTTCATTCGAATCCCCGTAAGTCCCCATGAAACCACCACTGCAATAGCAGCTTTTACCTAGCAATATCACTTAAAGCCACAAACGCAATTCACACAGCGTACAGCGGCGACAGCCGAAACGAGACCATAAGTCTCAACAAATCCGGCCACGTGTGACAAGCCATGTGAGCACGCTGAGACTGTTCCGCATCAAGAAACACAGCTCTGCTGTAGACTGACTCAGCATCCGCACGCCATCAAGAAGAAGTCTCGGAGTCCTGGCGGCCTGAGTCGGAACCAGCGGAGAGGATGTTACGCATTCAGCACTTTGCTTTGACGTGCCGCCAGCTGTACCGGGAGTGCATGCCGCTCTGTCTAGATACGGAGACCCTCAACATCTACACTTTGCGCGTAATCCACTAGAAGACAATACCAGATCACTACGCATATCTTGACGTCTGTTCGCGAGCGGTAGAACCACAGGCCATGCAGCCATATCATTTAAAAGCTATCAAAGAGAAAGATCTGCTATTCCCAATCTACTGCCGTCCAATAGCAGGCAACCCGGCTGATGCAGCTGACGGGAAGTATGATCCAGTATTCGCCGCTCCCCAGATTGGTGACCCTTCAAATCTTCAAACCACCGCAGATCGATGCCGTTCCTGATCTCGATCCACACAAACCTCTGCGGGATACGCTCACCTACTCACTCATTCATCAGGCACAACAAACGCTCTCCGCCTCGCCGGCCTGCCGTCTCCCCGGCATCATTCACAGCATCATCGTCCTCGCGCTCGCGCTCGCGCTTGACGCCGGTAGTCTTCCCTGAATGCTGTGAGACGTCAGCATTTCCCTTACGCGCCAGCGCGGTACAGTGCGCGTACCATAATCTTCTCCAGGCTAGCGATGAGCTGATCACGACCCATATTCGCCAGTCTCTGCGCACTTAGTGGGTCTCCAGGTTCAGCTGTGGGCGAGCGCTCCGGCGAGAGCGAGCGTGGAATAACGCCCAGGGACTTGAAAGCGCCTGTGTTCCGTGTCAGTCTTGTCTCCGGCGTCGATGGGGCGACGTACGTGTAGACCGGTAGAAGAACGTGTATGCCGCAAACAGCACTTTCTCGACCTCTGGCATGCGGAACTCAGAGCTAAGCAAGGGCTGCGGCTGTGTCAAGCTGTGGTTGTTTGTCAAGTCTGACCGCGTGTGACGTTGATACCGCACTAAGCTTGATGCGTTAGCACGTCGCCGCACACTGGAGCGCATTTCTGGCTGACTTTCTCGTTCATAGGGGCGAGCTGGTCGAGGTCCTGGCGCAGGATGCGTAGGGCATCTGTTCTAGATTCGCGGGCCACGCGGTAGAGATAGACTCTGATGGTGCCGACGCCTCTCAATTTGAGTTGGATACCCTCGGTTGGGTGGGTTTTGTCGTCTATTGATGTTAGCCGCTGTGGAAAGGCGCGCAAAGGTGCGTGACAGACCGATTTCTGGCTCAGGGAAGCGGAGCTTTTGTGTGACGGTCTGCTCTTTGTCACTGGACATCACCATAACGTACTTGTACTCTTTGAATCGTCTTTGTCGCCTGTCTCTCTGAGCAGCGCTGATAAATAGTTGTTGTCAATGTATAGGTCCGTGTGTACTTGTAAGGTTACATCTAAGGGCTGTCTGAACATTGTTCGCACTGAGAACTCAGTTCCGCAGGGCAGCTCGAGGTACTTGTTGGTTGATTTGGTGTCGGCGTCGTCATCAGCGTTTGTGGCGTTTTCGTTGTCGTACTCGTACTCGTACTCCGGCAATGCTACGTTGTCGACTTTGACGGTGACCTCAAGGCCTGGAATAGCTGGTGTGATTGCCATAGTGATGTATGCGAGTTCTGTGGTCCAAGGGCGGTGCTGGTGCTTAGTCGAACCTTGTCAAAGGATAAGAATTGTCTATATGGTGACGTATTGCTAAACGGCGTTTGGCGCGCGCTGAATTGGAGGCAATTGAGAGAACACCTTAAAAGGTGAGAGAAGGCGAGGAGAGCAAGACTCTATTGCAGTACCTAAGTAGTAAGGTAATGCCGTAATTAGGTGGATATACAGTATCGTTTTCTCGTTGCAATCCCACTGCGCGCCGAGGAGTAGTTAAAAAACGCCGGCGAAATCATGCGCAAGACTATAGGTATTCAAAGATCCGTGGCGACAGTAGCAGCTCAGGTGAGATCAATTGCCTCGGTGCCGTCCTCATCAACAGTGGTACGGTAGTGCTCGCGGTGTCTCTTGCTGGCAGACACAAAGCTGACTTCATCGCTGCTGTCATCCGTGTACGTACTGCTCCGCGCTCGCGCATGCTCTCGCTTGACTCCGCGCTCCTGCTTGACGGGTTGAGATGCTTCATCACGCACCTGGAGGTTGTTAGCGTACCCGTGAAGTGTTTTTCCGTGATTGTGCATACCCGCTGCTGGCAGAGCACCTCGCGCATTTCCTCGGCGGTCAATGTATCGATGTCTCGCTGCTCGAGAGGCACCGGACTGGGGGTTCGCGGGATGATCAGAAGCGATTTAAGCACATCTGTGCGTGGCGTTAGTGTCAGAAGGTAGCATCCAGAGATCCACTGCTTACCCCGAGAGCGATACTTGAAGGTGTACGTAGCGAATGGCTCTCTTTCCGGGTCGAGGAACTCACGGCTGGCTTGCGAAGCTGCATTCCCTGATACTTGTGGGGCTCGAAGACTGGGTGATCAGCTCGGCACTCGGTGGCTACAAGTGTTTCGGGCCAACTCACGAGGTCTGATGGGACAGCATGCAACCTTTTAGTGCTTTTTCGGGTATCTTGCCTACCTCTTTCAGTCTGTTGCTGAGAGAATGATCCACCGTGGTCAATGTCTGGAGATTCTTGACGAACCAAGCTTTCACGGTGATCTCGCCCATGCCTTTGAGGTCTTTTATGAGCTGGTGGTCCATGCGGGTGCAGATCCAGCATCGTCTAGAGTCAATCAGTCAGCTTAGTACTCTGGGTACCTCCCGGCTGGGAGATCAACGTACCGACATCGAGTGCTGCGAACGCGAATTTGTGCACAAATTCTTGGCCGTTGACCACTGTCCTAGCTCCTTCCATGAGGTAGATGTAGGCCGGGCGCTTGTACAACTCCTGCTTGCAGTACCTTCCGCCGACCTTCTTCTGATCCAGCCAATACTCAAAGAGGATAGTCGCCGGTGGCCATGGCGACGAAATCTTCCACTGCACCGCAAACTCCGCACCAGATACGGCTTCGATATACTTGGAGGCCACAGTGTCGCTTTTTTTCCGCGTCATCATCATCGAATTCAGGCAGCGGGGCTCCGTTGCATGCTATATTGATCTTGATGCCAGGTTCAGACGGCAGGATTGCCATGGTGAACGCGCTGCGATTGTGATGGGCACAATCGATCCTGGACCTCGCCAGAGACGGTTGAAAGCGGAAGGCTGAAAGATCACCGGTGGCTAGGATGAGGGGAAAGGCTGCATGAACGCGCAAGGATGAGACACGCGGTTGAGCAAACAATGAAAGTGGGGTAAACGCGCTATCACGTGTTTCACTTTCACTGAATGATTGCCTCCCACCAAGCCAGCAAGCACGATGAGCGATGCAGATGTGATGACCAACTCTTTCATTCCCTAACGCTTTTCATTCTGTGACGTCCTCCACAGTCCGATTACACACGCCCTGGCCAACGCAGCCGCGCGCTGTCGAACGCCCAAAACAAACAACTCTATCTGGTATCCCCGGGGTAAAAAGCCACCCAACCATTTGTTTAAACAGTAACAATAGCAAAACATGCACCAAAGGAGGTTGGCTGAGACCCAATACCTCTAAGATCGCAGCCCGTACGCCGGGTGTAACAAAGGAAAAACCGAACCGCCTGCTGCTGTGTGGTGGTATGTGTGTGGAGAAAGAAAACGCTATGCAAATCGTGAATGTGGAAGCCTGCCTCAATGCAAGTGATGATGTGTCTGAGAAGGCGGTGATGATGCAACAGAGACGATGCGAGGCGACGATGTGTCAGGGCACACGAAGGCTCTGGCAAAGCGCGGCTTTCAGCTGTCGAAGAAGTGACCGTCAGTCTCGCTCGAGCAAGAGACGCTTTCTTCGTAACGGCAAGAAGGCCCTGGACGATGTCAACATCTACCAGGCTCCAATGCTTGCAGAAGAGCCGATACCATAGCTGCCGTTCAGCAGCTGCTGTCGAATAGACATGGCATCGGCTTGACCTCCCGCAGCAGTCGCCGACGTCTCTGCAGCCATCCAGCCCAGGCCGCCTCGAAGCTCATTGACGGCCTCTTGCATTTTTCCGCCCGAGACGTCGTTGTGCTTCGCAATCTTCTGGTCCCAGCCGCCGTACAGCAGCTGCATGCCTCCTGCCTTCTTAGCTGCTTCGCGGATGACCATCGCCCAAGCCTTCGCCATCTCCTCATATGCCTCTTCCTTGTGACGGTTGTGCTGGTAGGTGTCCCAGTTGGGCAGGCGGTGGATGACGTCGGTAGCTCCGTCAAGGAAGGCGAGCGATGTGGCAGCTTGCTGTTCGTGTGGCGGGAGGAAGTGTGGTGTGAAGTCCTTCATTGCTTCGAGCAGCTCGAGGAGCTGTTGTCGTACCCGGTTGTATGCGTAGTCAGACGACTGGCTGCCGCCAAAGGGGAAAGCTGCCTGGAACTCCGACTCGTACTTGGACAGCACTTCCAGTGTCGACTGTATGCTGGGACGGGGTGCTGTTGTGACGACCTCGTTGCCAATGTCTGGGTGGCGCTGGCAGATGGACTGCAGCAGGTTGCGCATCTCATCTGGGGAGAGAGTCTCGAGAAGGCGGGGTAGAGGAAGGGCACGGCCAGAGATGTTGGAACGCATACGTTTCTGTATCGAGCGAGGCAGCGGTCGTGAGGATATGGCGGGCGAGCTGGACGGCGACTGAGACATGCGCTCGTCCTCGATATCCTCATCGGCTTTCCGCTTACGGCCAGACATGGCGGAGGAGGGCGAAAGGACTGCAGTGGTACTGTTAGTAGGTGTGCAATGGCGGTGGTAGATGCTGCAGTGACGTGGGTGGCGGGCAGACATACTGTTGCGGATGGGCGAGTAGCGGTTGTGCAGCTGGTGTGGAGCGGAGGGGAAGTTTTGATTGATGTCACACATGGCGGCCGCCCCGGCAAACGATGCGAAGTTGCGCTGGCTGCGTGGTGTGCAGTCGGTTCGAGAAGCGTGGAGCGTGAATCGGTAGCGGTGGAATGTCGTGGGGGGTGCGGTTTGTGGCGGGCGATGTTGGTTGGGCGTGTGTTGTTGTTCAAAGAGGAAGACGAATGTCAAGCAAGCCAGTCCAGAGAGTGGGTCCACGGCTCAGAACCGCCCATGCGTCACTGCGGCCAATCACGCCGCCTGTCAGAGCCGAGACGCTTCCAGCACAGCAACGACAAGACATCACGGTGCAGAGTGAAAAGTGCGCAGTGTATCGAGGAACAGCATATCGGGGGATCCTTCACCGCAAAATGTCGGCGGTGGCAGACCTAGTAGATTCTATTCACATACCGCTTGCACCGCAACGCCTTTTGATCTGCGCGGCGATTGATCCTCGCGCGCCTGAGACACTGGTATGCTCCTGTGGCGTCGAAGTCTACCATGCACCACCGGACGCAGCGCCAGAGGGCGTACCAAACATACCTGAAGAACGTCAAAATGCTATACAATTCTCATGTCGTCGCCGCAAAAGTCAATACGAAACTAAGCTGTTGCCTTAATCAGAGGTACAGGGACTGTGCGGCGACCAAGTCGCGGCGGACAAGCTCGAGCGCTGCTGTGAACTTTTGCTCGAGCTCCTCGCTGCCCATGACTTTGGAGGCCTGAGCGATTTGTCGCAGCAGCTCCTCGAGTCGGCGGAACAGGCGGATTAAGCTGCCTTCGTAGACGTCGGTCATTTTGCTGCAAACGCATTAGTGCATGTCGTTCGACGTGGGTAGGGATCAACGTACCATATTTGAGCGAACGTCGCGCCCTTGGACCATGCGTATACGACATCCATGAGCTCGTACTTGAACGTCTTGAGATACTCCTCCTCGTTGACTGTGAGCTTGCTCTCTTGCGAGATCTTTGCGATGACCCTCGCTTGCTGCTGAATCTCGCGGTACGGCTTGGCCAGGTCCTCCTTTAGCGCCGGAACCTCACTACTCTTCTCCTCGAAAATAAAGCAGCTCAGGCATGCAGCGCATTGTTCGGGAGTAAGCTCATTGAAGAAGCGGTTGAACAGCAGTTCGCTGAGGACGAGCTCGTCACCGGTGCTGATCTCGCAGGCAACACGAGCCTTGAGCTGGACGACGTCGGCATCATCGATGAAGCCTAGGCGGCGCAGCACGCGCTTCCTGCTCTTCAATTCATCGAGCTGGGCCACAGACAATGCATCGGCGATGTCCTTCTTGATTTTCTTGATCTTGTCTGAAATCGCCACCTTATCTGCGTACTGGCTGTACAGCTCTGGTAACATTGGCGAGTTGTGCAGAGGGTTCGATAGCAGTCGAGATTCCAAGACTTCGATTTTCTGTGGTCGTTAGTAAAGGCGTCGGTGATTGCAAAGTGGCTTCTTACCCTCAACAGTCGCTTGAAGCTGTCGTCTGTGATCTTCATGTTCTCGATAGGGTCCAAGATAGCGATGCCGTCAGGGAAGCGCTTCTTGACTTCGTCCAGCGCCTTGCGCACGCTATTCTTCTGCTCCGTAGATTTCAGTTCGTTCGGTAAGAAGACACGGAGATGTCCTATCGACTCGATGCAGCTCAGCAGCACTGGTACAACCTCCATCTTGCCCTTCTCGCCGTCCGCCGGTGGTCGCACGCCCGGTGGCAGACCATCATTCGCCTGTGGCGCGAACTTGCTGTCACTCGCAACTGATAGGAGGACATCGACAACGTACGACTCCTGTGGCTGTAAGATCTCGCCCTTATTTGCTCTCCTCGGTGTGAAAGCAACGACTGCGCCCCAGCCGAAGTCGTAGTCCTTGAACTTGATCTTGACCAATCTGCCGGCTTGCAAGAACTGCAGGCAGTAGTTGGGGTGCATGATGACATCGCGCATGTCTTTAGTGTGAGTATCAAGCTGCTGTCGCAAGTTGTAATAGTCCTTGACGGTTGCCTCATCGGTGATGACGGTATTGGTCTTCTGGCTCTCGAGCTCTGCTAGCTGCTTCTCCAGAGTCGAAACACCAGCTGTGTTCTGGAACTGGAAGAAGCAACGCTCGAGCATGAACTCTGGCGAGATACCTTCAACACGCATCAAGTTCAGAACCATATTGTAGCCCAGGTGGAAGGCAGAATTCAGGTTGTCCTGCTGTCCGCGAACAATCTCCTTTGCAACGGATGGGTCCATCTGCTCGTCGATCATCATGATGACAATACCACGGTCATCGAGACCACGACGACCAGCGCGGCCGGACATCTGAATAAACTCGGAGGGTGTCACCCATCTCTGCGACACACCGTCGAATTTGCGGACACTTGTGAAGACGACTGTCTTGGCCGGCATGTTCAGACCGATGGAGAAGGTCTCTGTGGCGAAGAGGACCTTGATCAGACCCTCCTGGAACAGAATTTCAATGGTCTCCTTCAGGATAGGGAGCAGACCAGAGTGGTGGACTCCGATACCTCTCCGCAGCAAAGGAAGGATGTGCTGGATCTGAGGCAACGAGCGATCCTCTTCTGACAGCATCTCGATAGCACTGCTGAAGACCTTTGAGACCATAGCTTTCTCGGAGTCGTCGTTGAACGAAAGCTGGCTCATGGACAGAGCGTAGTTTTCGCAGTCTCTCTTGCTGAAACTGAAGACGATGACGGGATTGTAGCTCTTGATCATGATCATCTTGACGATCTTGTAGATGTCGGAGCCCTCCTTGTTGCCGCCAGTATTTGTCTTCTTGTCCTTGCCTTTGCCCTTGCGCTTGGCCAGGAAGTCGTTGGCTGCCGATCCTGCCTTGTCGGCGATCGAAGTCATGGCCTTCTGGAAGTTCTCCTCGCGGAAGACGCCCTTCTCGTCGACAATCAGGTGGATCCCGTCAGCGCCCTTGGGGAAGAAGTAGTGCTGCAGAGGGGTCGGTCGGAAGTCAGTGTAGACAACGTGGCATGGCTGGCTGTGCGTCTTGGTGATCCATTCGGCGAACTGCATTGCGTTGGGGATTGTGGCGGACAGGAAGACGTAGCGGACCTTATCGGGCAGCAGAATGATGGTCTCCTCCCAGACCACACCACGCGACTTGTCACGCAGGTAGTGGACCTCGTCGAAGACGACCCAGGCGACCTCGCGCATGATCTCGGAGCCGCGATACAGCATGGATCGCAGAATCTCGGTGGTCATGACCAGACAGGTCGCTGTGGGGTTGATGGTGACATCGCCGGTCATGAGTCCGACGTCGCCAAACTCTGCCATGAACTCTCGGTACTTTTGGTTGCTGAGGGCCTTGATGGGACTCGTGTAGATGACTCGCTGGTTGTTCTTCAGACACTGCGCAATGGCGTACTCGGCCACGACCGTCTTTCCCGCAGATGTATGCGCCGAAACGAGCACGCTCTCGTTCCGTTGGATTGACGAGATCGAGACTTGCTGGAAGGGGTCGAGTGCGAAGGGCCAGACGCGGGCAGGCTCGGCGGGTGCTTTGTGCTCGGAGATGGGGACGTAGTCGTAGTCGGGCGGCAGGGAGACCTGGTGGCGGACCTGATGCGACAGCACCACGCCCTGGCCGTCCGGCACTGTCTGCGCCTGCAGTCCCGCCGAGGCAGCAACCTCGCGCTTCTGCTCCACCTCGTAGTCGTCGGTGATGATGGCCTCGGGCTCGGCGTCGCGCTTCTGTCGCTTCAGCGTCTGCGGCACGGTGCTCTCGGGCGCGTTCTCCTCGGACTGCTCGCTGCCCGCCACCGGCGCATCCAACATGGGCGCGTCTGCGACTGGCGACTTGACGACGCCATTCGCCTGGCGCTTCTTGCTTTTCTTGGGGGCCGACTGCGCGCCGTTGTCGCCGTCGAAGACATCGAAGAGGTCGTCCATGGTGCCGAGTCTCTGATAGTTCGCGTTCACGTGATGGGTGAGTGCAGTGACCTTCCTGGTGTGCAAGTTCGGAGCCTGACGAGGCGCGGGGCGGTCGTGGTGCGGCGAGCGAAACGATGCCCTCGACTATTTACTACTGGGATGAAGATCGCAAAAAGTTGATGCGGGCGGCGCGCGACAGCTGGGGCGTGTCGGTGCGTCGGGGCTTGCCTGCCTTGGCGCGCGAGAGCTGCTGCCGCAACCTCGTCAAACCGCACCGCTCCACCAGCAACGACACCTCTCCGCTCTGCCGCAACGCCAAAGTACGCCCGACTCCGCGCCAATTGCTCTCTCCGCTGACGCCCCAAGATGCTCGCCCGTGCTACCTTCCGCGCCGCTTCGGCCCCCACCCACGTCGCCCGCCGCGGCTTCCAGTCGACCCGCGCCCAGATGTCGTCCCCCTACCACTACCCCGAGGGTCCCCGCAGCAACTTGCCTTTCGACCCGCTGAAGAAGGGCTTCGCCTTCAAGTACTGGGGCTTCATGGGTGAGCTTGGGGCGCCTGCGAACAGGTGACGTGACACGGCTAACGGCTGCAGCTACCGGCTTCTCCCTGCCCTTCCTCCTGGCTGGTAAGCTATCACTTGCAACTGCAGCTCGAACGTGCCGAACGCTAACTGCGACTCCTCTACAGTCTGGCAGACAAAGAAGAACAAGCCGTAAATGCATTCGTTCGAATTGTGGACATGGCTTGAGGGCACTGGGAGACGTGGGACATTGTAGTATAAGTGAAGATCCCGGCGACAACTGCACTAGACACAACAGCATCAATTTCATTGCCTGTCACTACAGCAGCTGTTCTCAAACACGTGGCTGTCGCTGCAGCGGCACTGCTACGCTTGCATACCGGTACTTCGTGATGATGCAGTCTTGGCACGAGGCCACACTAGCGTGAGTCGTACCTTCGAAAATTGTTTGATTTGCACCATCTTGCCAGGCGAATTGGTAGGTCGCCAAAGTCACAAAATACGAAAAAGATGCGAAACCTCAAGATCGTGGGGAGGTCGCTCCTCCAATTTTCTGGGGAGAACCCGCTGCCCCTCACTGCGACAGCATGGGATGCTGCGTCGAATTCGCTGATATGCGCCTTTGGCCCATCTGAGTCACGTGCAGCCATCGAGCTCAAGAGATTGCACTACACACGCAGCGGCATCGAGGACCGACTTGAGAGCGTAGCTGCATGGGACGCACCGTGTCCGCTACCGTCACTTCCACATGACTCAGTTCTGAGCCTACACCACTTTGCGGACACAACGACATCATGCCTCATCCTGGCCGGCGGCGACATCATCCTGGTTCGCGAAAGTCCACTTGCAAATGAGGAGCTTGTTGAGATTGTGGGTTCCGTTGATGCTGGAATCGCGGCAGCAGCGTGGTCACCGGACGAGGAACTCCTTGCCATTACCACCCAGGCGGACACATTGCTCCTGATGAGCCGGGATATCGAGAACATCGCAAGCATTACGCTCGCACCGGAGGATGTCAACGTCTCGAGTCACGTATCTGTTGGCTGGGGAAAGAAAGAGACGCAGTTCAAAGGGAAGCGGGCAAGAGCATTGCAGGACCCTACCGTACCTGAGCACATCGACGAAGGCAAGCTGAGTCCGTTCGATGACCGATCCGTCACTATCAGCTGGCGAGGAGATGGCGCCTACTTTGCGCTTACCAAGGTCGAACAGGAGCAGCGCCGCATGATCAGAGTGTACTCGAGAGAGGGGCAACTGGACAGTGTGAGCGAACCTGTTGACGGGCTCGAGGGTGCTCTTAGCTGGCGGCCTTCCGGAAACCTCATCGCCAGTGTACGTCGCTCCAGTGACAAACTCGAAGTTGTCTTTTTCGAGCGCAACGGTCTTCGCCACGGTCAATTCGACCTACGCTTTACCCCGGAAGAGCTCACAGCTTTGGTCGGCCCCCTGACCGTCAAGTGGAACAGTGATTCAAGCGTATTGGCGGTGTCATACCCAGACAAAGTACAGCTCTGGACGATGAGCAACTACCACTACTACCTGAAACAAGAGCTTGTTTTTCCTGACATCGCCACACGAACAGCCTTGTGCACATGGCACGCTGAACGACCACTGGCTGTCGCTGTATCCACTCCAAGTACGAGTCTAATCCGAACGTGAGAGCTGCGTCGCTGACTCCATATTCAGGCGCTCTGCAGATCGCTGAACTCTTATCCGCCACAGCATCTGGCTCGGTGGCTCCTCCCCACGACTACGGTCTTGTTGCATCGATTGATGGGTGTGAGTAATAATGTTTCGTAGCAACTGGCCCCCTGCTAATCCACATAGTGTCTCTTAAGCTCACACCACTGAGAGTCGCCAATGTGCCACCGCCTATGGCGTTTTGTACAGTATCTCTGGATCGTAAGCCCACCGACGTCGCACTATCCAGGTCTGGCACAAGGCTTGCAGTGCTCTCGGACAATCACCTTGCCGTCTTCGGGCTCGATGTGACAAAGCGACCCATGTCAAGGCCAACCCTTCTGTGGCAGAGCGATGCACTCGAGGGTCAATCGGCACGCCATGTCACCTTCATCGATGACGACCAGTTGTATGTATTGACTGACAGCTGGATCGATGATGAAAGCTCCATATGGAGAAGCGAAGGACAACTGCTTCTGCCGCAAGGACCCATCGTGGACGCAGAAGGTGTTTCACTGCTTACAGGTGATGTCGACTACCGAAGTCTTTACGTGCAGTTGCAGAGTGGCGCACTGCTGCAAGTGGATACAAATGATGTGACTTCTGACCTGCCACCTCAGACTACCTTGACACAAAAATTCCCGGCTTTTGCGCCTGAGTCCAAGATTACGAGCATCGATGGACAGGTAGGTCGCTCTTTCTCAGGACCGCATCAATCATTAACACGTCCAGCGTATTGCCTTTGGGCTTACCAAGAGCGGCGTGCTATTTGCTAACGAGCGTGTGCTCGTCCGCAATTGCACCTCGTTCGTAGTAACACCAGCCCATCTCATCTTCACAACGACGCAACACCTTCTCAAGTTTGTGCATTTGACCAGTGTAAATGGTAAATTTGCAGAGCCTTGCATGGAGTCACCCTTCTAACCTCAATTAGAACTCGAAGTACCAGGAGACGAGCCACAAACAGACGAGCGCTGCCGAAGTATCGAGCGTGGTGCGAAAATTGTTACCGTCATGCCTACAACCTTCTCGGTGGTACTGCAAATGCCGCGAGGCAATCTCGAAACCATCTTTCCTCGAGCTCTTGTACTAGCGGCGATACGGCGCAGCATTGAGGCGGATCAGTACAGCGATGCGTTCTTTGCATGCAGAAACCAGCGCGTGGATATGAATATCATACACGACCACGATCCTGAACGTTTCATGAGGAGCATTGAATTGATCGTCAACCAGATAAAGAAGGTTGAGCTCCTTGATTTACTCTTGTCGCAACTTCGGTAAGTTTGATCTTGTAATCAACGTCGAAACAAGCTGACAATACCAGTAATGAGGACGTGTCAGAGACAATGTATCGGGAGACACTGAAGACGAAGGACCTTGTGAACAAGTCAAGGCTTTCGCAAGATCAGGTCGCGAACAAGGTCAACCGTATCTCAGATGCTTTCCTTGTGGTCTTGGAGCAGCCGCAGTACAAGGACGAGCACCTCCAGAACATCATCACGTCGCACGTGTCAAAAGTACCGCCTGCTTTGGAAGCTGGCCTCGAGATGATCGGTAGGCTACAGTCATCGCAAGACCCTCTCACAGACAAAGCTGCCGAGCATATATGCTTCCTTGCAGACGTCAATCAGCTCTATGATACAGCACTGGGGCTTTACAACCTAGACTTGGCTCTTCTAATTGCGCAGCAGTCGCAGAAAGATCCCCGAGAGTACCTTCCGCATCTTCAGTCGCTCCAAGATCTTCCCGACATTCGACGGAAGTTTCAGATCGACGATCAACTTGGTCGTCATGCCAAAGCTCTCACGCATCTCAAAGAACTTCAGGCGTTTGACGAAGCGCAAGACTACATCCAGCAACACGTTCTGTACATTGATGCGTTGGTCATGTACCAGTACGATGCTGCGCAGGTGAAGAAAATCATGCGCCTCTACGCCGACTATCTCAGCAGCACAAACAAGCACAAGGAAGCTGCCCTTGCGTACGAATACCTTTCAGATCACGCCTCGGCTTGGCTCAGCTATCGCTCCGTCAATCTCTGGCGCGAGGCTCTCTCTTCAGCAACACTGGCCGGCGCCTCAGACGAAGAGCTCACAGATCTCGCTTCCTCGCTTGCCGAAGGTTTGACAGAGTCGAAGGACTACCACTCAGCCGCCACTATCACACTCGACTACCTCTCCGATCTACCCGCTGCAGCAAGGCTGATGTGTCGTGGGCACCACTTTGCAGAGGCTACACGCCTCGTAGTTCTGCGACGGGATCCCTCCCTGATCGAATCTGTCATCGACCCCTCTCTCATCGAGCGTAGCGCCGACATGACCGAGTTCCTAGCTGACATGCGTTCTCAACTACACGCCCAAGTGCCTCGCTTGCAGGAACTCCGTACCAAGAAAGCAGACGACCCTATGGCCTTCTACGACGGCATGGACGGCGTTGACAACAACATCCCAGACAACATCTCCCTCGCGCCCACCGACACAACTAGTGGCGGCACATTCATGACGCGTTACACAAAGCAGACCGGCACTGTGAACACGACGGCCACACGTAAGACGAGCAAGAACAAGCGCCGCGAAGAGCGCAAGCGCGCCAAGGGAAAGAAAGGCACAATCTACGAGGAAGAATATCTCACGAATTCGATCGAGCGTCTTATCGAGCGCATCAATAGCATGCAAGACGAGATCCAGCGCCTGGTCGAGGGCCTGGTGAAGAGGGGCATGAGGGAGCGCGCTGGCGCTGTTAGCCGCGCGCATCAGGATGTTGTGGAGAAGTGCAGCGATGCGGTTAGGGAGATGTACCCTGTTGATCCCGAGGCTGCGAAGAAGGTAGAGAGTGGTATGGACGATGGCGTTCAGGGCATCGATGGGGTGGTCAAGCCGACAGGGGGTGATGCGACGCTCTGGGAGAGCTTGCAGGAAGTCGAGAGGAAGAGAGTTGCTCCGGTTGTCAAGGGGGTTGAAATACTGAGTCTATTGTGAGGGAACGCGGTTGAGCTCAGTCGCGTGTGGTGGTTACTTCAGATGGTTGCAGGAAGCAGCCACGGACGAATTGGGACGATCCCTACACAAGCAGTGCTAACATTCGCATTCGCTTTACGACAATTTACTTTACAGCTCGGTTCCGTATTCATAGTCGCCGTGCTGCCCTACGCTGCGAGTAATGCCGCAAGTCACTTTGCAATCTGTCTCTTACAATACGAAACGCACTCAACAAGCACTCCCTTACAGCTCATTCTCTAGGAACCATAACATCTCGCATTCACGTCCGGGTCATCGCGCCACACGCTCGGCTGCATGCACGACGCATGCACAAGACTAGAAGAAATGGCTGTAAGCCAAAGCGTGGAGGAGATGCGCGTCACACAGCCGCGTTCAGGGTACCCCACAGCTGTCAACAACCAATCAAGTGGGACCCATTAAACTCGGATTGATTTGATTGATTGGTTGACCACCCGTTCCAGCCTAGCCGTTACCCGCATGAGTTTAATCCCTACCCTGCAGGGTAAGCGCGTGAATATGAGGTCAAAATTGACTTCATCGTTGACAAGGCTGGCCCCGCGATTAATCGACAAAGTATTCTTCGCGTCATACATCAGCGCTGTTTCGAACGAGTAACGACGACGGCGCTCGAGCTCCAGAAGACGACTGGTGTTGGTGTCGCGAATCTTGTCCGCGGAAGCAGCCGGCGGATGCAGCGAAGTCATCTGGCCGAATAGGCTAGAGCATAGCCGGCGAGCTACAGTTCATCATTGATCAAAGGCATCATCGTGATTGGTCTCGGTTCAAGCTACCGTCTCGACCTGCGGGACACTTGCAGATCACGATCCAGGCACAGCAAATGGTGGAGCAGAGCTTCCCAGCTCCAGGTCATCTACATCTCTACACGTCGACCCGCCACATTCTCAGCCGCCGTTCGTGCGCGCACTGAGAAACCACATCACGATCCCACCTGGTAGGGTCTTCCAGTCTCACGCTTCGTCCCAATCCCGAATGAGCAGAAACGGCGAGGCAGAGCTCATAGAGGACTTCACTGGTGTGGTGTTTCTCATCACTATCTAGGCTAGGAACTTTGTTGAAGAACTTCAGCTGTCTGGATCCTTTCCTCGAATTATACAGTCCAGGTAACTACCTTGCATCCCAGTCGACTATACCATTGAGGACACCAAATGTCGTATCGCGGACGACCAAGCAAAGGGTGTGAGCCTTGCCGAGCTCGTAAGGTCAAGGTAGGTGACTATCGACCACCCTTCTTGCTATCTGCTGGTCGCTATTCTGCCCCCGACCTGCTTGCCAGTCACCACCCAGATGGACGGCTGTATAGAGGGCATCGCTTGCTGAAGATGCGCTGACACGTGCGACCTAGTGCGATGAGACGAAACCGGCCTGCAACCGATGCACCAAGTCAAACCACGAGTGCAAGTATCGCGACCAGGCAGACCTTCTCTTTCGGAATCAGACTGCGTTCGCTGCCCAGCGAGCTGAAGACTCGTGGAGGAAACGATCAAGATGTCATCAACGAACACTGAGTGGGAGCGGCGACAATCAAGGGCCGCCTCCCATTGACAGCAACCTGCCGATCGAGCGTGCTCGCCAGCCTTCTATCAGCGGGCCACAACACCAGTCACCGACTATCTACGAAGGGCACACTGATCTGCTCGATGCAGCTGCTGCCATCTCCACATTCGACAGCCTATCCATATCTCCAGGACTCAACCCGGATCTATGCCAAATAGCTTACGAGCGGTTTCTGTACGACTTTGTCATAGACGAGTCGCCAAATCATCCTGTCAACGAGCCGTCTGATGCTCTATGGAGCTTCATCCCCGCGCTGTATGGAAAGGTTGCAGAAGACTCATGCGTGGCGAATGTAGTCAACGCTGTTGCTTACATCAACTTTGCAAATCGATGCAATGCACCGCAGGCTGAAGCGATGGGAGAGGAGGCATTGGGGAGAGCCATGGTGATGCTCTCAAAGATGCTTGCGGACAAAACGCAAGCAAGATCTGACGAGTCACTGTGCTCTGTGTATCTGATGGGTATGTACGAGGTACGGCTTCTCTCGTTTGCTCGACCCAACGGCTAACGACCAGCAGAACATCAGCTCTCAACAACGGCAAGGGACCTACATCGCCCATTCGAATGGGGCAACCGCCTTAATTAACATGCGATCCATTGATCAATTCTATGCGAATCCCGTCTCTGCTAGACTATACGAGGTATCATATTCCCAGATGGTAACGTATCCCCCATTTTTCTTTTAGTCTATCGACGCTTTCATGCAGCTGAGTTTTGGCACAGCTACTTGGTAAACTACATGCCGCGAAGCCACCACCACTGCCTGTCAACGACGCGACCGACGTGAGGAAGCATTTGTCTAGCCTGTACAGCCCATCAGGTATATTCGTGATGCAGCCGATACACAGGGAAGCACAACTTCACGCCAAGTGGCACGAGATCAAGCAGAGTGCGAACCCTCCAACTACACGCAGAGATCTCGCCGAGCTTTTGCAAGCCGCTCTTGACCTGGACAAGCTATATCGGGCCTGGGAAATGGATATACCCCAGCTCTGGCGGTATCAGATGGTACCAAACACACCAGAAGTCCGAGCGACCTACGACGGCAGATGGCAGCGGCTCTTTCTGAGCAGTCGCGGCGCGCCGGAAGAGATCCACTCTTACCCCAACCTGAAGATGTGCTGGGTATGGGGGTTCTACCGCACCAGCCACATATTCCTCCTGCGCGACCTGCTCGAGATGCTCAACTGGATGTTCCGACTCCCGGACGCAGATCCAGTCAAAACCGGGCCGCTGTCGTCCGACTTCGCCAGCCCGTTCCCGCTCGACGACGAGGTCGCCCCCATTGCATTCGACAGCGCCGCACTGCGCCGTCACCACTCCACCGCCACCGTGCAGCTCATCACCGTCATCGAGAAGAGCTGCTCCGCCATCCTCGGCACCTTCACCGTGCCTGTGTATGGAAAGTCGTTCGACGACGTCATGGGCATGCGCGGCTACATCAGCCTCTGGCCCCTGGGCATTATGGACGCCGTGCTGAGCTCAGGACTGGTCCCGGACTCGCGCGCTCCCAGCCCGCCGCAGCCGCAGCCGCAGACACAGACACAGACACAGACACAGACGCAGACACAGACAAAGATGCAGACACAGACACAGATGCAGACACAGACACAGACACAGACACAGACGCACGCGCCCCTCCCAGACATGCTGACGCAGAGTACGCCCCAACCATACCGCACACCGCTGTACCAAGGCCGCAGCCCAGAAAGCATCAAGCAGAAAGCAGAATTCTACCCGCTGCTGCCCTCGGCGCCACACTTGCGGCACGCCTTCTCAGGGGCGCTCTACGGCGCATGTCCAGCGACCACGCCCGTGTACGACCCCGCGGCACCCAAGACGCACAGTTTCGACTCGTCGGCCCCGCACCCGTTCGACCACCCCGTCTGTCTGCCGCCGCTCGAGGCCGAGGCGGCCGCGCCGCGCGGCATCGATGTCGCGGCCCGCAGAGAGTGGGTGAATGCTGTGCTGTACTATGGAGCTGCGCATCTGGGGATCAAGAGGGGGCTGTATGTCCCGCTTACCGAGGGGTTGTTGCCGGTTGTGTGGGGGAGGGTGGATGCTGCGATGGGCGGGGGCGGGGGTGGGGGGTGTTGAAGTGTGGACATTGTACAGTAGTGACGAGCGCGATGGAGTCGTCGGGGAGAAGTATGTCTGCAATTCCATTGCGCTGCATACTAAACGGTTCAAGCGCATCCATTCGACTAGGCGGCAACTTCCCTCCCCCCCACCACCTCAACCAGATCTGCAACCCCCCTCTGCCGTCCAATAGCGACCTTCTGCACCCTCTCGCTCCCCACGGCCTCGCCCTCATCCGCGCCCTCGCTCTCCGCGACGCTGTCCCGCGGCACCTGCGACAGATCCATGCGCATGCTGTACGCGTCCTCGCCGTCGGCGTAGTACTTTGCCTCGACCTTTTCGACGCTGAACCCGAGTGTTTCGCGGTAGAGATGCAGCGCTGCCGTGTTGGATTTGCGCACGTGCAGCGAGACGTAGGATGCATCGAATGTCTCGGCCATTGCGCGTTCTGTGTTGTTAGTACGCAATTACACATGCTGCTACACTGCACTGGAACAGAAGACTGGGTGGAATGCGTGGGATGGAATGATATGGGGGGGAAGATAGATGAAACGGACGTGTGCCCACGTGATCAGAAGAGAAAAGACGTACGGCTCTGGCGCATCAGCTTCTCGGCCAGTCCCAGACGGCGGTGGGTGCGCATGACGGACAGCGAGGTGATGTGGCCGTGGGGCACGCCGTCGGCAGGCTCTTCTTCCATTTTGGCGAGCACGTAGCCGACGATCTTGGGCGGGTCGTAGGGCGACTTTTGCGGGCGCGAGACCTGGGTTGTCAGCTGGGTCGTGACGGAGGGGGGGCGAGAGGGGTGTGGTGTGGTTTTTGGGGTTGGATGGAGCTATCTTGTGATAGTCCCTCTCTTCATTCATGCAAATGATTCACTCCGCACCCACTGCACACTCTGGCGAACAGACTTACATCGACAGCCACGTAGCTCAACTGCGGCCAGCTCATGGCATGGTAGAGGTAGTACTTGCAAAAGTAGTTCTCGGGCAGATTCGTAATGTTGGCGAGCTGGACGTGGGGGATGTCGCTGGGGCGCAGGAGGCGGATGTCCATTTTCGCAAATCTCCTTTTCTTTCTCTTCTCTTTTCTTTCTGTTTTGTTTTCTGTGTTTGGGGTAAGGGGACGGTGTTTCGTTCCCTTGGCGATCTGATTCGCGTTTGGTGGTGTGACGATTGGGTTAGGTGATGCGGCGTATGGTGGTGACGGTTCCGACTCGGAAACTCGGGTGTGCGTTACGTCAGCGAGCCTGGCCAATCAGAACGGCGGGCGACCAACAAAGTTGTGAGGACCACAAAGTTGTGAGGACCAACAAAGTTGTGAGGACCACAAAGTCGTGAGGACCAACAAAGTTGTGAGGACCACAAAGTCGTGAGGACCAACAAAGTTGTGAGGACCACAAAGTAGTGAGGACCAACAAAGTTGTGAGGACCAACACAGCTGTGAGGACGACCAGCACCAACAAAGTTGTAAGGACGACCAGCACCAACAAGGTCGCGAGGACGACCGTGCGATGCTTCACAGCCTTGACAGAGATATAGAAAGGATGAATACGCAGGACACGCAGGTGTGAAGCGGCGCAAGTACCATTGAGATTAATCACACAGGGTAAGAGGAGTAAGTCAGATTCGAATAGAAACCAGACTGTAGGCCAGCCTTGACACATGGACAGAAAAGGAAAATCCAGACATGTGCAGGACACGGCACAACACGTCACGCAGGCAAGCAATCTAGACAATCCGGAAGCGAGCAGATCTCCAACAGCAATAAAAATGTGTATTGTATGTACATGACATCCAAGCACGGCATGCTGAACGCCCGTGGGTGAGGGTAGTCGTGGGTGGAGTCGTGGGTGAGGGTAGTCGTGGGTGGAGTCGTGGGTGTAGTCGTGGGTGGAGTCGTGGGTGGAGTCGTGAATCGTGACCTGTCTTGCGCGGAGGGGTCTGGAGTACGGTTCATGTGTAGTTGAGTGTAGTCGAGTACAGTCCAGCACTTTTAGTATTTCCAGCACTTTTAGTACTTCAAGCACTTTTAGTATTTCCAGCACTTTTAGTATTTCCAGCACCTCCAGTATTTCAAGCACCTCCAGTATTTCAAGCACTTTCAGTATTTCCAGCACTCGCAACGTCACATCAACCCGCCCAGCACCACCTTGCCGACGCCGCCAAGCTCAGTCCTCACGCCCATACGACAGCTCTCCTCAAACTCCCTCACGACGCCAGCGAGGATAATCTTGCGCACACGGGCATCGGCCTTGCCAAACAGGTCGCCGACGGTGCTGGGCAGGCCCTGCCCCGCAAGGGCGACGCTCTCGGGCGTGGCCAGCATGGCGAGCACGCGGGTGTAGCAGTCAATCAGGACGTCGCACAGCGAGGCAAACGTGGAGAAGAAGTCGGGCTCAAAGGGCAGCGACGGCGTCTGCAGGTACGTGTAGCTCTCGCCGGCGTGCAGGTCGTCCGCGGCGGGGGGCGGGTCGAGGATGCCCGGGGCGCTGGAGTCGCTGGCAAACGACGACTGCGGGGTGAGCAGCGGGAAGTCGCCCGTGGCCGACGACGAGCGCCGCGCCTTGCCGCCGAGGTTCGCGCGCTTGAACATGTGCGGGATGCGGGCGCGCGACAGGCTCGGCGCGGAGCCGTCGGTCGGGTGCAGGGACTGGTACTGCTCAAACTCGACCAGCAGGGCGTTGAGGGCGCGCAGATAGTCGGCGGGGCTGGCGGCGTGCAGGTCGAGAATGGTCGGCAGACTGAAGCCGAGGAGCAGGTACTGGGTTGCGCGGCGAGACTGGGCACGCGGCGTGAAGCTGGGCAGACGGGCGAGGTCGGACTGGGCGAAGAGCAGCGTGTTGAACCAGTATATGCGGCCCTCGTGGCTGGGGGGGGGGCGGAGGGGGGTTAGCTGGTGCGGTGTGTGTGTGTGTGTGTGGAACGGCTCGACTCACGCCTTGCGCAGATAGTCCAGGGTCGAGATGCGCTTCGAGGCCAGCTCGTGGATGTGCTGGAAGATGAGGTTGGGGTTGGCGCCGGGCGGCGCGGGGATTGGGGCCGCGGGCGCGAGGCCGGCGGTGCTCGGCTGGCGCTGGTCGCGGGGGTGGTGGTTGTCCTTGGCGGGCGGATGGCGCAGGGGGCCGGACATGGCAAAGGGCGTCTTGGGCCGGTCGGGCTGTGCCGGGTCGGGCTTGACGGGGTCGGCGGGCTTGGGCTTGTTGCGGGCAAAGGTGGCCATGGACAGGGTCGGGCGCGAGGCGGACAGGGGCGCAGACGCGGGCACCTTTTCGGGCGACAGCGAGACCGAGTGCATGGTGGAGGCGGTCGAGGCGTGCCTCCTGTGGCTGCCCGTGGCGCTGCGCAGGCTGGTGCTGCGGCTGCGGCGCAGCTCGCCGACGCTGCTGGCAATGCTGTGCCGCGCCGTGTGGGCGCGCTTCTGCGGCGGCGCGGTGTCGGGCTGGCTGGCGGGGCGGTCGGGGTGGTCGGGGTGGTCGGGGTGGCCGTGGCGGTCGGGGTGGCTGTGTTGGCCGTGTTGGCCGTGTTGGCCGTGTTGGCCGTGTTGGCCGTGTTGGCTGGCGGCGGCGGCGCTGTCTTGGGCGGTCGGGGCGCGCTGGGAGTCGGGCAGGGCGGTTTGCAGCGGCGGCGTCGACGGCGTGCGGGGTCCGTCTGCGTCCACGGCTGGGTCTGCGTCGGGGTCGGGGTCGGGGTCGACGTGCTCTGCGATGGCGGCGGGCGGCAGGACAATGGGCGACGGGGCCTTGGTGTTGGAGCGGGCGACCTTGCTCTTGCGCCGGCCGAAGACGCTGCTGAAGACGCTCGAGGGCGCAGTCTCCATGGCTCGTTCCTGCCCGGCGTGCGCACTGGAGCCCCTGCCTAGCTGTCGCACCTGGGGGCCCAGACGATGCGGGGCGTTAGCGCGATCTGTGGCCGTCGGTGCGGCCCATGTCGGGAGCGAGTGCGCCGTACTTTGTGGGCGAGAGGGACAGAACAAGGCGAGAGGGCGACAAAAAGGGCGACAAAAAAAGGCGACAAAAAAAGGCGACAAAAAAAGTCGACAAAAAAAGTCGACAAAAAAAGTCGACAGAACAAGGCGACAGACCAGCGCGACAGACCAGCGCGACACACTCGCACGTCGCCGCACACGCGCTGCTGCACGAATGGAGTAACCCGTCGGGCGCAGCGCACATTTGGCTGGCGCCCGCCAGTCCCCCCCGCCCAGCCAGTCTCAGCCAGCACGCGGACCCCTGCTGGACCCTTGGCTGCACGTCACAGCGCTGTGCAGGTTGGCCGTTTCCATCGCCGTCGCCATCGCCGTCGCCATCGCCGTCGCCGTCGCCGCCGACATTTGACGCTGAACTCCCTCCACCAACATGTCGAATCTGCAGCGCCGCCAGAGCGCAAAGGTATGCGCCCCTCGCCACGCCTCCCGCAGCACACCGCTGACCCGCCCAGGGCGAGTTCGTCCCCACCGAGGGCCAGTGGCCCGTCGACCCGCAGCACGACGTGGCCGTGTCGCAGGACCGCGTCTGGGTCGACGGCTGCTTCGACTTTGCCCACCACGGTACGCGGCGCCAGCTCGCTCGCGACCGAGACCGCCGTCGCTGACTTGCGCAGGCCACGCCGGCGCCATGCTGCAGGCCCGCCAGCTGGGCTCCGAGCTGCTCGTCGGCGTGCACTCGGACGAGGCCATTCTCGAGAACAAGGGCCCGACGGTCATGCGCCTGGCGGAGCGCGTCATGGCCGTCGAGGCCTGCCGCTGGGCCACCAAGGCCGTCCCCCACGCGCCCTACGTCACGTCGCTGCCGTGGATCTCGCACTACGGCTGCCACTTTGTCGTGCACGGCGACGACATCACCTCCGACAGCGACGGCCGCGACTGCTACCGCTACGTCAAGGCCGCCGGCCGCTTCAAGGTCGTCAAGCGCACCCCGGGCATCTCCACCACCGACCTCGTCGGCCGCATGCTGCTGTGCACCAAGTCGCACTTTATACAGTCGCTGGAGAAGCGCCTTGCGGGCGCCGAGGGCCCGGGCGGGGAGCTGGAACGGCAGAAGGAGGGCGAGGCCATGCTGCAGCGCATCAGGGACTACGCCACCGACGAGACTGGCAGGGCCCCTGGCTGCGACGTGTGGTACTGGCACGCCTCGCGGCCAGCCAAGCTGCGGCGCACCACCACCACCACCACCAACGCTCCGAACGCCCCAAACGCCGCCAGCGAGCCGCGTCCAGGCGTCGCCCGCTCGCAGACGGCCGCCAGCTCGGCCGGGCCCGTCAAGGAGGAAAAGGGCAAGTTTCACCAGCTCGTGCAGGGCAGGGGCGTCAGGCCGGGCCAGGTCGTCGTCTACGTCGACGGCGGCTGGGACCTGTTCTCCTCGGGCCACGTCGAGTTTCTGCGCAAGGTGACCGAGGCCGAGGAGACGGCCGCCCGCGCCCGCGGCTGGTACACGGACGAGGCGACGGCCGACCGCGTGTCCGCGACAGGCTCCGACTACGGGCCCGTCTTCCTGCTCGCCGGCATCCACGACGACGAGGTCATCAACCACTGGAAGGGCATCAACTACCCAATCATGAACATCCTCGAGCGCGGCCTGTGCGTGCTGCAGTGCAAGGTTCGTCTGCCCCCTCGCTCCATCTGTCTGCCCCCTCGCTCTACCCGTCTGCCCCCTCGCTCTACCCGTCCGCCCCCTCGCTCTACCCGTCTGCCCCCTCGCTCCATCTGTCCGCCCCCCGCTCCACCCGTCCGCGCTAACCGGGCCCAGTACATCCACGCCGTCGTCTTCGGCGCCCCCTTCTCCCTCTCCAACGCCTTCCTGCTGACCCTCCCCTACGGCACCCCCGCCGCCGTCTACCACGGCATCACCAAGTTCATGCCGCTGACGTACGACCCGTACGCCGCCGCCAGGGCCCTCAACCTCTACCGCGAAGTCGCCAACCACGAGTACCAGAACGTCAACGCCGCCGAGATTGTTGCCCGCATCATGAAGAGCAGGGCCCTGTACGAGGAGCGCCAGCGCAAAAAGGGCGAAAAGGGCGCCGGCGAGGAGGCCGAGAAGATCAGGCAGGACTTGGAGCGCGAGCAGAGGCGGAGAGAGGTCGAGGGCCAGTTTGGCATCTAGTAGAAGCAAACTGTCGAGTCCGAGTAGAGTGAGTCGAGTCCGAGTAGATTGAGTCGAGTCCGAGTAGAGTGAGTCGAGTCGGAAGTAGAGTTGAAGCGAGTTGGAAATAGACTTGAAGCGAGTCGTCAGTAGACGTTGATGTAGAGGTGGGGTCCAGCTTGATACATAACGCCGGTAAATATTCCTAACTCCGCGCGACCAAAGTCAACAACGACAAACATCACCGCGCAACTTTTGTACATAATCACAACATCACCACCAAACATCCCAGACTCTCATCCCAGACTCTCATCCCAGACTCTCATCCCAGACCCGCCGCACCCAACACCGACTCCAACCATCCCCATCAATCAGACCCGCAATGCCACCCCGCCCATCCACCCTCCTCGCCTCGTCACCCCCCGCGACAGAACCACCCACGAGCGAAAACCCGACCCTACCCCTCCTCGGCGCCGCAGCGCCCACGCACGGCACAAAGCGGAAGCGCACCGCCGCCGCGGAGCACACGACGCGCCCACACACCCCCGCGCCGCGCGCAGACACGGTGAGGGGGAGGGGGAACGACCCCCGGCTGTACACGCCGTGGCTCCTCCTCCCGGCGAGACAACGCGCGTACATGGAGAAAAGAGGGACGGGGGGCGTGGTGCCGGTTGTGTGGAGTAAGAACCAGAGCGTTAGGGGGGGTGTTGGCGCGCTGTTGCGTTTGCTTCGTCCCGCAGGAGACGCGGATGAAAAAGGGGAGCAAGCGGAGATAGTCGTTGTTTCCGCGCAGGCCGGGGGCACGGTCAAACTCGTTGGGATTCTGGATGTCGCGCGCCGCGTTCTCGGGGACCAGGGGGATAAGGAGGGGGAGACCAAGGGCGAGGATCGGGGGTGGTGCGTGTATACCGTGCTCTCCAGCGTGCGTGTACCGAGGCGCGAAGACGGAGACGGAGACAAACACGGAGACGGAGACAGACACGAAGACAAACACGGAGACGGGGACAAAGACGAAGCAGAAGCAAAAGGACAGACCAACACACTCCCCGTCCTGAGCGTCTGGATCAGCAGGACCAGCATACCCGGCTGGAAATCCGTCTTCGGGGAGGATCGATTGCGCGTCTCCGGGGAGGATCAATCGCGCGTCTCCGGGGAGGATCAGTCGCGCGTCTCCGGGGAGGATCAGTCGCGCGTCTCCACCCCGCGCCAGAGCTCGTAGCACAAGCGACCGCCATGTGTCGTCTCGCGAACCTTTTGCACGGATGAGCAGAGACTGAGAAAGCACATAAAGAGCGTGACGACGTTGCAACGGCAGATTCGAGGATTCTGGCTTGGATTTAGGCGGCGACACCTTTTAGGTTGTTCGTTTGCTCTCTTGCCACAGCAGTTGCCGCTCGTGTGTTCAGTCTGTTCCTCTCGTGTGTTCAGTCTGTTCCTCTCGATGCCGTTGGCATGATTCCACGAGTTCATCTGCATCACGCGAGGTCTCGCCTTCTATCTGTATGTGGCAGACACTACTGTTCGTCTATGAACACTACCTCAAGATCGGCCTCGAATAAGGAAGCGCGAATACCCTTGGTGAATGATACTCTCTCCGTCGGTGCTGATGCTGATGCCGGAACCACGACACGCTGAAGAGCTGGGAAGAAGCCTTTGGCAACTTCCAACACGTATATGAGTTTATTGCAAGGACATTCACGTTTCTACCGTCTCGCGTTGCGCGCAAAGCTCGCTGGCAAGACAACTGTCCGCGCGTGCTCGAAGCAACACTCTTGGTTCTGCAACGTCGAAACACAGTTGCCGGCAGGCTAGGAGCCACATCCAACCTACTCGACAAAGTCCACATGAACGTCCTCTATCTCGTAAAAACAGTTCGACGGCTGTTGAGTCAAAGACAAAGGCGTAGGTCCGTTAGCGTAACTCGGCGGGTAGGCGCAGGAGCGGCGATTGCTGCTGGTTTGCCACCGCACTGCAAGGACGTTGGCAAATGTGCGTCAAACAAGGATCGGAGACCAGTACGTTGCGTCGCGCTCAGTCTTGGCCGCGGTGGACACCGCGTCGTCCATGGCGATCGAGAGAGAGTGCGAGCTTTGGGAGTGGTCGATGCCGGCTGTGTGCAAGAGGAGGGCGCTGGAGAAGAGGATGAGGAATGAAATAGCAGAGTGCGCAGTGACCTACAGCTACTTTCACTTTCACTTGCCAGGTGATCACGAGGTTCTGGTGCATGCGTCCAGGGGGAAGGAGCTATGATTAAGCCCGTACGGAACACCTCACCATTCTCCCACTTTGACCATGTGTGACTATGGAAGCCAACAAATATCGTGCATCGAAATCGCTTTTGCGTTCTTGGTTACTATCTGGCGCTACAACAGCCTTCAGAAAGCGCTTTCTGCTTCTGGTTTCATTCACGCAGCCTGATTGGTCTTTAGCTTGGTCTACTTTTGAGTTGTATACCCCGCTCATTGAAGCAATACTGGAGAGCGGCTAGGAGAGCAAGATCGTCATCCCAATGTTCGGGTGCGTTGACGACGTTGAGGGCCGGGAAGAGCGATTGCGCACGCTCAGGGTATGGATCATGCTGATCAGACAGCTCATGAACAAAGTGTTGCCATTGAACAGCGCCGGCAGTCATGATGTCCAGGCTCAGTGTCCGAACGCCGCGGAACCCATGTCCGCGACGGCATCGATGCGTCCCCAGTGCCTCAGCACTCACAGTGCGAAGAGAGCAGAGTTAGGCGCACTACTAACCTCCCCTACAATGCATTCTTTGATGTACTGTAAGGAGCTGGTTTTACTGATAGAACAGCTCCTTTGTGCTCGCAGACGTCACTATAATGCACAATCTTGCTACGTTTGCATCTTGAATCTAACTGGTGTGTAAGATTCCATCCACCTGTTTACACCAGAAGCCAACAGCGCACTGTCTTCAACATTTACAACACGATTAGACACTCACGTTAATACCGCCACATTGTGTCTCTCTAGACTGGAAAGTTAGTCCTGCGTTAGTAGCCAGCTCGAGACTTTTCGCGCCGCAGTTGCTTTGGCGTGTTAGGAAATCTTACGACGTGACTCCGCAACTAGCAGGCGATCTAAAAAGAGTGTAATGTATAATAGCTAAAGCGTTTATCAATAGGTGGCGCTGTGCAGGCACCCTTCGTCACCACATCTGCCAGAGCCTCAGAGCGTTAGAGCGGCCTGTTGACTCCTGTTGACTCCTGTTAGCCGGGTCCCCCTACTAAGAAACATGCTCCCGAGTTGAAGGTACGCTAAGAAAGCACGGATAATACTTGTTCTCAACTACCTCCTAGGAAATACAGATCACTCGCTCTTCCCGAATAACGGCTGTTGCTTGGTGCGAGCAGCAATCCAACAATGGTCATTCATTTCCTGATAGTTCAGGGCCCTTTCCCTGCAATAGCAGTTCATATACTTCCTCTGCTGGGTGCCGGCAGCGTTTGTACTCTAGATGCTCTGCGCACGACAGGAGTTTGACAAAAGCAGATAAGAAGCGAAAGCTGTTGTATGCAGCAGTTTGGGTCTGCTGTTGCGGTAGACGACCCCAGAATGCTCCCTACTCACACAAGAAACGCCGTGTATGAGGACTCTCAATTGTTCTGCGTGGTGAGATTTGGCGGAGCCCACGCGCCAAGTTCTCCGCGCGCTGTCGTGCAGTCGCGTTGGCGCATCAGACGCCGTTGGCACACCCTGAATGCTACTCGCAGCTAACAATGCATGATCGAAATAGCCATCGCATGAGTCCCTGGACTGCCGAAGGAATTGTGCAAAGAGGCCCGCGCGCCATATCAAACGCCGATCGCACACCCTGACAAGCCACTCGCAGCTAATGGATGGTCAAAATAGCCATCACAGGGATCCCCTGACTCTTTGGTGCCGAAGGAACTGTACAAAGAGGCTCTGTAAGCGATTGGCAGAATGCGTGAGCTAAGTGGATACTGTAGTTTCTTAACAAAACAGCAGTGGACTCACTGCCCTTTGAAGACGCAATTATGCGCCTGCCGCGTCCAAGTTCGTGTCGTTCGATTCTTTCAACACAATCGGTACCCTGTAGGTACAGTAAACTCTCTTTGATATAATTCGGAGTGCGCTCGTGCGAGCAGTACGACTACTGTAGCAACGCTATCTGTGCATGATTGATCTCAAAGACCCTACGCCATCTTTGTGATGTGCATGCAGTCTTAACCTCTAAAGGGGCTCCGGCCTATCAGAGCTGTTGAGGTACTTGGGGTGCCAGAGTGTGAGAGTATTTTTGGGTCTACAAGTGTTTGGCAAGTCCAAGCTGTCGGAAGGTTGGTGTGTCGGGAAGTCAGAGTGGTAGTGATTCAGAGCGTCGTCGGGAGTTGGAGGGTTGGCGTACCTACAGACGCCACTGGAAAGGCTCAATGGTTGACCCAATAGAATTAGAGTTGAAGTTGGAATTAGGGTGTCGGAGCTGGAGTGTCGGAGACTGGAGTGCCCACGGAAGCCTGGAAGCCGTCACAGAGCTCAAAGCTGTAATACAGGCTTCGACGGACATTGGCGAAATTGAAGTCCATAGCTGTCGGAATAAAGATTCCGACAGAGATGACGCGCGGGACATTAGAAGTTCAGAGGGATGCGTTACCTTCCGCTGATCTTCTTCTCGAACGAGGGCCGCGCACAGCTTCCTGACGCAGGGCCTTCCGCACTGCTGCGTAAAAGCGATGTATTGACAGTCTTCTTGTGTATATATGAATATTAGTGGCAAATAAAGTTGCTCTCAACCTTCTCCAGTCTTTAGCGTTGCTACCGGTATTTGCTTACTATTACTTGCACGGTCTTAACCGAGTGCGTGTAAGTGACTGTCGCAGCAGAGATGGGGGTAGGCGGCGGATCACTCCGGATTCTTCGGTAGATTACACCGGATGATCCGGGGGCCCCAGATCAAAGGTTTAGAGTGAGCTAGTCCAGTCCCAGGTGGATGGGCTGTAACTATATAAGTCAACCGTCTTTGTGAACAGATCGGCAGAGCACTTTTACCACTTCTTACTCAATACACTCTGCCTATCAAGATCAATCAGCTTCGATGGTGACGCAGCAAGACTGGTGGTAGTCTGTATAAGCGCCACATTATCCCGACGAACAACACATCGTTCTGTTCCACGTACTTTAACATTGAGGGGTGCACGTTCTCTTATGCAAGCGCAAGCACAAGTTTCTAGGAGGTGGCTGAAGGTAAATCTTCTTTCGGCAGCTGGACTCTGATCCTGTGTTGCTCTCCATCACGCAACCGTGGACTGTTCAGGATACGACCACTTCCCCGCAGACGACGCAACCTTGACTCTAGCACCTACACTGATACTGCACTTAGGTACGTTTCTTTCTGTAATAGAGCTGCACAGCTTGCTTAATCTTCGCGTACTTATAGCCCAGGCCCAACCCAACACGGCTCTCTTGAGCGCAGGCAGCATCTATGAGCCGGACGCACTACACAATCCAGCGATGTTTCCTTGTTGTTTGCTTGCATTTCGATCGAATGCGCTGCTATCTTGGGCATATAGAGTGTTCGTGTCCGGCCAAATTTACACGAAAACCGGCTTAGGGTCTTAACGAGCCGGGATAACAAGACCTCTCCTTTAAGGTCTAGTGCTGATTAGTAAATTACGAAAGATGTCTGATGGTAGTATTCATGCCTGATCTGGTGGAACATTGATGGGAGCGCTGAGGAACGTCGAGCTAATCTTGTAAGATTACTCTTTTCGACTTCCTCGTATTGCTTTTCTTGGCAGGCAGGCGTAAAAAAGGAGCATCCTGAGTCGAAACGTAATAGTACAAGAACTGTCTCGTACTTGTCTGCACTGACTGATTTAATTCGAGACCAAGCTTCAGAGTATACTATTCTTGGTCGAACGTAGTATTCAAGATCTGCAAACCACGTTGCGACAATACCCAACGCATATCCCCTGACCTGTCTGCCTTACGAACAGACCTTGTTTGCAATGGCAGCAACGCAACATTGCGCTGAAAAATTTGGTACTATAATAATACATGTGACTAAAACTTGATTTAGGGATGGGTATCAGATGCAGGAGACGAGTGTACACGGCTGATCGACCAACAATGCAGCGCCAGTGCATTGCCCATTGTGCGTCTATACAAACAAATTGAGAGGTCACTGCACCACCAACTTGAAATCTGCTACGATTGAACTTAGTGTCTTGTTGCTTCTCCGTCACTGTTTTGAGGGATATTGTCGACATGCGTTCTCGCCCTACTCTCACGAAGACAATAGTCCTTCTCCCACTTCTCATAGCCGTCTACTACATCAGATGTCAACATACCTTCCAATGCGCTTTGAAAAATCTCCGCGTCTCCTTTGACGATCTTCCATCATCATATAGCTCCGCTCTGAATGCATCTCGAGCGCAGGGCGAGCTACTGCTCGACTTCGACTACAACACCACATTCACATCGCCCCTGATACCGCGCACCATCCACTTCATCTACTTCGCCGACCTCTATCACGGTCGCGATGGCACGCCATTGCTACCTGCCACATCCCGCTCCCGTGCTCCCGAGCTCTGTCGAAAGTACAATCCGTCCTTCGAGATCCGCATCTGGAACAAAACCGAAGCGCACACCTTCATCGAGACTGAATACCCCTGGTTCATCCCCATATACGACGCATACAGACATCCCATACAACGTGTTGATGCACTGAAGTACTTCGTGCTCTACCACTTTGGCGGTGTGTACATGGACCTCGACGTTGCCTGTCGTCGGCCCCTCGAGCCACTGCTGCAATTCCCTGCCTGGTTTCCCGAGGCAAGCCCGCTAGGGGTAAACAACGATTTGATGGCCAGCATGCCGCATCATCCGATGTTGTTGGAGATGACAAGTGCGCTGGCGCGGAGAAATCGGGATTTGTTGTTCCCGTACTTAACGGTCTTCTGGAGCACGGGGCCGCAGTTCAGTAGCGACATGCTTCGGGGCTGGTGGTGGAGGCATGCAGCCAGGATGAGCACCCGAGGTGAGTATTTGCACAACTGAAATAGTCTGCACAATAGCATTAGATACTGACTCCGTTTGCAGATACCGCAAGCTTCCGCATATTGCCGCAGATATTTTACTCGGAAGAGTACACATTCTTTGGTCATAGTCCGGGTGGTACGTGGCACGGTGGGGACGTTGCTGTTATTATATGGCTTGCTGAGAGGCCGCTGGCGCTGCTATGCATCGCTATTGGCTGTCTTGCTCTTGCATTGGGCATCATGAAGGGGATGAAGCTGAGGAAGGTCCGTCACAGACATGTTGAGGAAGCTATTCCTCGAACAGAGTAGAGTTATACTTGACAGATGCCTGAGTAAAGCTGTACACAACAGGCGCATTCACAGAAGTTCTCCATCGGTCAGACGGATCTGTGAGAGATGGTAACGTCTGTTGAGTGCAGAAGGCTGTACCTCAAAGTGGAGGCGAAGACACTCGGGATCACGACTGCCATTCTTCTCCACTCATACTTTGATCAACCAACTCTGCGACAACTGTCGCCACGATCTTCAATAGAGTGGCAGCGCATCATCGCCATAAACGACGTAGGTAGGCTTTATCCTGGCCCTCAATGCCGCTGATAGCAGTCAGTATCTAGACGAACGCCTTAGATCGCCAATCACACGCTTGCCTGATGAGTTGCGCAACATGATCTACGCGTACAATTTCGACTTCCGACTTGGCTACAGCTAAGGAGGAGCGCGAAAATTGGCGGACGGTCATTACAGCAGACGGTAATTTAATACCTGTAGTATGTGAGCAAACTTGCTATCGATATATGACTTCGTCCTATCTTCCCAGAGACCGCAGGCTTTGTGGCTCCTTTCACAGCGGTTTGATACATCAGATGCTACTATGTCCTCTCCCATGCCTTGTCAAGTGATTTCGTTCTCTTTGAAGATTTTGCTTCAGATCCTCACGTTGGGGGCTGTAAAGACGATGATACTGAGGGAGATGCTGTACGAACGTGCCGAAGAAGCAACTTCCGCACGGAGTAGTAAAGAATCTACAACTACTCAGATATATGCTGCGAGCTGGAGGAAGTCGATAGTCTCGTTGGGAACCTGTAGTGAGTCATTGTGATATGTCATTGCTGGGGTCTGCAGCTCAAGGTGAAGGCGAAATCAAGTAACCGTCAAGCTGTGGCTTTGAGATCTGGTCTGACGACCTTCTTTCCCTTCCTCAGGTTGGGTCACGCACTCATCTATAGGATCACACTTCCTGACGCGGATTTCCACCATGGCAATCGACGAAAGACTGGCTGAACATGACGCACTGTATGGACGCCTTCTTCGTTTATTTTCTGCTACTCACAGTAAATGGCACCAAGGAAAACACCTTGAACTTGCCCCTCCTACGCTTGCCCGCTGAGCGGCGCAATAAGACGCACGCGTACGCTTTCGATTCCGTGACGGCACGCCCTGTCACTGCTACCAAGTTGCGTCACATGCAGCTTCTTCGTGAAAGTACCGCTCTTCTTTTCGCTTCCCGCCAGCTTCTCTACAAAGCTCTCATATACATCAAATTTTACGCTCATCCTACCTGGGTTGGCTGTTTGAACATGAGGGATATCCACCAGACGATCGGGAGGATGACCCATGACTTTCAGACCATTAGAGCCACAGGTGAAAACTATGCGTCGAAGAAGCGAAGCACTGAGAATCCGTTCTTAATGCATCTCTACTCTGAGTTCCCGGCATTGCGCTACGTCGAAGTTCACGCGGGTTGCTCTACTTGCACGGCAAAGGGGTTGATAAGGGGATTTTGATAAGAACTTCGTCATCTGAAGGCTGAAATGTGCATTGAGGATATGAGTTCAGGAACACGCTGGATTGTGAGCAAAGAACTGAGTTAGAGCTTGATAATGGTCGGTTTTGATCTCGATGAGATATATCTGGGGCTTTGAGGACCAACCGGATGGGTTATTGATGCAGTTACTCTTGGTGGATAGGTCACGGAACAAGTGCAAAATAAGATATGCGAGTATGCGCAGGAGGACTAGATTTTTTGAAGCTCTAGCTACCCGAAAATATGTACAGGTAAGGTTGGGAAAAGAGAAAAGAAATGTGAACTGCCAGACAAATGTATGTATCTGAAGTGCAGCGTCCGCGAATGTGGCAGTGGCACAACTCTGGTGAATCATGCACGGCTGAAGCATTTGGACATCAAAGGCTGGTCAGTCGAGCCCGTCGGCGTCATAGAAAGCGTGTAAGAGGTGTCGAAAGCACCAGCAGACCAACCAATGTACCCAAGATATACGTCGCTGTTCTTGTTGAGCGAAGCGATTGCAGCGCAGACATCCGTTTCACAGGAGGCAGTGTTGCCGCCACCAATCTCAGAAAGGATAGCCTTACGCCCGTTGGTTCGGAGCCATGTAGCTAGCGGGGTGAATGTATCCGAGACATGATCGGTAACGCATTCTGCGTGTGTGCCGCTGTTGTCGGAATCCAAGTATCGGTGAACGTCAAAGATCAGCTTGCTCGTAGTGCCATCTGTGTCCTTGACAGTGAGAAGCGCTGGGCCGCTGTTCTGAACGAAAGTACCCGCAGACGTGTAGTCTGTACCAGGAAGAAGAATGTACTGCGACGTGGCACCAGCTTTGCGGATGGCAGTGACTGCAGCTTGAACGGATGCAGCCCAGGTAGTCATCGTGAGATCGTGCGGTTCGTTCATAAGTCCGAATGCGATGTTCGTCGTGGAAGCATACTTTGTAGCAAGCTTCGACCAAACATCAGCAAACTGAGCATTGGTAGGGCCACCTTGACCGACGACAGCGCCATTCCAGCGGGCATAGTTGTGAAGATCGATGATGCAGAGTGCACCAGTTGCCAGGCAGCCTTGCACCAAGGCGTCGTAAGCAGCGACCACAGTGGTATCGAGCGATCCACCAAGCTGATTGTTCACGAGGTATTGCCAGCCAATGGGCAGACGGAAGGCGTTGAGCTTGTCAGCGGTAGCAAAATGCTTCATTTGAGCAATGCCATTGTCGCCTGGGTTTGTGTATGAACCTGAGCATGATCCATCGGTAGAACAGCCAAAGTCAAATCCAGCAATATTGACACCTGCGTACTGCGTAAGTCCTGAAGATTTAACGGCTTCGACAGTGACGGCTGGAAGCGCATGCGTGGACGTCGTGGGCTTCTCCCAGGCTGTGGAGGCATGGGGTGTGCCTAGAAGTGATCAGTAGTGGCTCTCAAATCCGTTTGCCGGCACTGTATCTTACCGGAAGATCGATGGGTTGTCACAAGCGTGGTGGCTTGGGAAGTGACGGCTGGAAGCGCATGCGTGGACGTCGTGGGCTTCTCCCAGGCTGTGGAGGCATGGGGTGTGCCTAGAAGTGATCAGTAGTGGCTCTCAAATCCGTTTGCCGGCACCGTATTTTACCAGAAGATCGATGGATTGTCACAAGCGTGGTAGCTTTCACGATTGTCTTGGTCGAGGTGGTAGCCTCGATCGAGCCCGTAGCATCGCCGGGAACACATTGAGAGTACCAATCATTCTGGTACTGACAATGATAGCCAGACACACATGTCACAGCACCAGTCCAACCACTGCCACCACATCGCGCATATGCCGTACCTTCGGCTGCGCTGGCGGTTGCCATCAAGGTAGAGAGCGCTTTACCATAGCGAGTCATGGCGAGGACTTGTATATAGAGAAGGAAATGGAGTCAATAACCGCAGCACGTAATATGCGAAACTGCACAGCAGTGAAAAGAAGAAGGAGGGACTGAGGGTGAGTTGAAGATGTTGCAGATACAACTTGGTCCAAACCCGTACCTATGTAGACCTCCTTAGAGGAACGTGCTGTTCGATTTCGTCGTCCATTCGACTTTGCAGTGTGCTCTAGAATCGTGTCCAACACAAAGAGCATACGGCTATCCGTGAGCATAATTTCGGTAATTGTCTGAAAGCGATCAAGAGCAGAACGGTATCTTCTGCAACAGCCAACTGTACCCACAGTCGGGCGTATTAGGTCGAAATTTGCGGAACTGTATCCACATTCTTAACAAAACAAGCTTTTCTGACCGGAGCTTGGGAAGCTTGAGAAGCTTGGGAAGCTTGAGAAGCTTGGGAAGCTTGTCTACCGACCGGACGAACATTTCCGTCAATTGTCCTGGAGTGCAGAGTCTTTGTCTTCGGAGAGTGGAACGGATCCTTCGCTGTAACCTAGCAACATTCAAGCTCAGCGTGGCAGTGGGTAAACTTGTTTTCCATCTGCGAAAGACGAACTATGATGGGCCTGACCATGAGCTTGAATGCACGCTGCTACGGTACGCGAAGCTCGCAGCTGGTTTGCTTACTCTCACTTCAATACAGGGGTTGAGTTCCGCATGCCGTTGCTCATGTCCGTGCCCCACCTTCTTGAAACACGGAAATGTTGAAACGACGGCTGTGCAAATTAGCGCCGGTCTAGCTGACAGACCACATGCCTTTAACATGCTCACGGCTCAATAATCACGGCGTGCTGTCAAATTGATCGCAGGGCAACTAGTTTAAGAGGACCTGGTCCACCTTGACTAGCGGGGAAGCCTCAAGTTCGACCAACTCAATCAAGGGCCTGTTTACTATCGAGCCATTTTCCGTTGCTCAATCCTTTCATACTGCAAGCGTAGCCCCTGAGCAGCGAGTGAATCAAGGAATCGCGCGGCTTTCCATAAAACGAGCCCTCGGAGGTCAAGTGTGAAAATCGCAGTGTTCGCATGAGAGAGAAGACTTCTCTACCGCTAGCGTAAGGGGGATAAGAGGAGAATTAAACATCTAAAAGTCACCCGTAGGGCGTTTTCGATTATCTGCATAAGATTGCCTGATTGCCCTCAGGAAGATCGAAGAAATCACAAAATCGGAACGAAGGTAGACAGGCCCCAGGTCAAACGCATGGTGGAGTTTGGTAACATGCAGACTGGACGCCGCCAAATTATAGAAGATCGGTTATCAGTAGGAAGGCCGTCTGCACGCCCATACCATAATCTTTGGAGACTGCAGGAAATCACCGAATTCTACATCGGGGGCACTGGGTTTGGCTAGAAGTTGGCAATATGGGCAAAGTCAGGTCCAGCTCTTCCTTGAACAGACCAGTTAGAGTAGACAGCAAGACTTTTGGCCGAGGGTTCACCGCAGGGTCCATGAAGTTGAAGGCGGTGAACCTACTAAAATTTCTGAGTATCGTTACGGCGCAATTTCCTATCGTTGATGTCATGGCTGCCGTCCTTAGTCTGATTGTTTGAGTTACATGAACTGCTATGAACGGTCAACACTTAGACAACCTCTATGCCAACTTTGCATCTCAAACGTATGATCGCAAGCGATACGGTGGTAGAGTGGGTTTAAAGGCAGACTTTAGATTGCAGCCTCGCGGCAGCTGTTCTAACTTCCCGGCCCAGCGTGGCGCACACAATGAAGTTATAGAAGCATCTCAAGCTGCGCGCTCTATTCAAGACTGTCCGCTTCGTACTCAGGATACTTAGGATCCGGACGATGACGATACGACCTGATGGATGTGGGATAGAGGGTGTTGGACGCGGAGTGTGGCTTGCTGAAGTTCCGAGGTGCTCGAAGCCGCCGATCATGCCGCTGATGAGTCCCCTCCTGCTACCGGTACGGTAGTCCAGATCACTACACAACCACACAGCGTCCCTTATTCACGCCGCCGGACCTTCTCGCTACAATATGTAATTACAATAACGCAATTTGTGCCCACGTTTGTGACCCAGCATCGCGCCTTTTGTAAAGGTGGACTTTACTATTCTCAACATGACGGCGTAGCTCTCCGGTTTTGTGCCGCAAAACATGGCTTGAGGCAAAGGTGCACCGGAGTACCCACATCGTTAGAGGACTACCTCCAAGCGAAACATATCAAATAATGCCGGGTACTCCAAATGCGGTGTGTCTAAGCCAATTACCAATCGTTATCACCCGGTCTTTGAAATGCTCCACCAAGGTCCGCATCTATTCCCGAGGCTGCAGCAATTTCGAATTGTAATAAAATCAGTGAGCAGAACAGAATGGCCCAGACCTATCATTATGATGTATGGCTAGGTCACAGGTGATGGTCGACTTGATCACACTAGCTGCCCATTGGGAGTACTTAGATGTGATGAACACTATGTGGATCTCAAAAGCTATAGCGAGTCGGTAACGTATAAGAGGCTATCCTGCTCATGTGCCAATGGATTCATTCGTAATCGATACTGGGCTCTTTGGTCCCTGTATTTCCCCAGTCCTCGCCGGCAAGCAACGTTGTGCGTTTCAGGGTGAAAGGGAGAGTGCAAGAAGTGTCAGACCACTGATGGAAGCGCACATTGTAGCTTCTCCAACTTTCGACTCTTGAAAAGCCCTTTACACTCTACCTACCTGCTAGGACTTGCTAAGAACCCCTTCGCCAGCATGACAAGCTCCACGGGTGGGCTTAACTATATCATAGACCGGTGCAAACAGCCATACAAAAGGCAAGCTCTGTTTCCAGCTGAGCGTCTAGCAGCAAGCTGACAGCATCTAGCCCTGAGCGTATTCAAACAAAACTGTCACTACTGCGACTGAATCTAGAGCCGTGGAATCGACTTTCTCAACGTCATGGATCCTAGGAACGAAATCATTTGATCCATTGGCTCCCGTCATCCTATGTAGTCTGATGCGAAGCCTCTAGCTGTATTTGTAGTCACGCGGCCCGCACGATGTTATCCAGCGCTCGACGCCATCTGCCTTCGATACCCTGGGATCGTGGAAGAAGGAGGTGGCTCGTTCTCCTTATACCCCGAACGCAAGGAGTGTCTAGATTCGGATCACACACGAGGCTGAGGACGGACTTGTAGGCACTTCCTGCTGAGCCATTCCTGACCCGCACGATTGATATCAATCTTAGACATCTACGGTTGTACGCGGCCCTACAAGAGGAAAAGAGTGCAGATACCACGGAGCGTGGCGAGATCAGTGATGGAGTTTGACCGCGCGAAAATAGAGATCTGAATGATGGCGCTTGGTAGGACAGCGTCTCGATGATGTATTGGGCTTGTCTTGGAGACCTCATTTTGGGCAACGTCTATTTTGATGGATCTCAACACCCGGGTCTGCTAGCTACCGTTTGTGTTATTTACTTTTACTCTGAGATATGCAAGGTCTAGTCAAAGCGTGATGTGATGCTAAAGTGTGGCCTCGAGATGAATTTGACGCCACTATCGGCAATCAACGTCATCAATTTATAGTCTGAAGTGAAGCAAGAGGTGAAAGACGCGCCAAGACAGTGTCACGCGCATGCTGCTGCCTTGAGAGCTCTTTCTTTCCGTCGACTTTGCGCAAACACCAGCTCACCCTCTGCCCCGCCGAGTACAACCATGGTCAACCACACGGATACTGCAACAGCGCATGAAGCAGCTGCGCATCGCCGCGGTAAGATGTGAGTGATAAGGCCGAGTATCTGGCGAAGAGGAACTGATACTGACGCCTGCAGCACCGAGCGCAACCAGCAGCAGTCGCCTCTATTGCGCCTGCCCCCCGAGCTGCGTGACATGGTGTACGCATACGCGTTCGATACCGCCCAGATTGACGCTGTCTCGATTGACCTCACAGATCCATGCAGCAAATGGAGGCCACGCGTCATCGAAACAGGTGGTCCGCTTCTTCTCGCGTGCAGTCAGACGTTTAACGAAGTTACGCGATTCAAAAAAACGTACCTTCACATACGTTGTCACGATATGGGTTGGTATTGCATCCCATGGTTGCCAGATGCAAAGCTCAACGCTATCCGGTCGATCACCTTCGAAGGACACATCCGGTCTCAGTGTATATATATAGCTGCTCTGGGGAGCAAGCATGCTCGCGGTCCCTGGGGGATGTTTCTTATGCGAGCCGAACACTCTCGTCAGCGAGGCAGCAAGCCTGCAGTGTACTTCCCGTCACTTCAGATCATCTACATAGATGGCATCACCGAGAATGCATCACCGACTGAACTGGTAAGAGAGATCCGGAAGAAGGACATCAGCATCCAAATCCGCTTCACGCAGGAGTGCGAGGACGAAAGCGTGAGTGTTTGCTTGTAATCAAACCAGAGCACGTCCGCTGACCCATCAAATAGGCTCGAATCATCCGGGCTCAGAAGGATATGGTCAGAGATCTATTTGAAGAATCCAAAGCCACACTCGCCATGAGGGAGGGTAAAGCAATTGCAAGAAGGCACTTAGCGCAGAGACGTTCGAGACAATAGGTTTGGGCAATCGGCTAGAAAGACCTGAAGCCACGCCACGAGGGAAGAGTAAGCAGCCGCAAACGGGCACTCGACGCAGATGTGTTCGGAGATAGGGAGGAAAAAGGCTTGGAGATGCGAAGTGGAGACGGCTACAACTCCAAGACCCTCAAGACCGTTGATCATGGAGCCGAAACGGAATCAAGTAGCATACTGCACAATAGTCATTATATATAATGCGACTACCTGCCGTTCCTCCTGCTCTCAAACCGTCTGACACTCTCCGCAACCCCAAATCCGTCCGCCAACAACCCCCCAACATCCTCCAACCCCAACCCGGCCGTCTCCGGGTAAACGCGCCACACGGTGCCCCAACACACGGCGCAAACGCCGGCATAGCACACAAATGTGCCAGTCGGGGTCAACAAGTCCATCATGGGGAGAAACGTCAGCCCGACAATCGTGTTGCAGAACCAATTTGTGCTCGTCGCGAGCGCACTCCCCAGCGCGCGCACAGACAGCGGGAACAGCTCTGACTGCTGCCACGGCACGCAGCCCAGTCCCACCGCGTACGATGCCACGTACACGACCATGCTGAGCAGGATGAGCAGCGGCCACGCGCTGCCGTGCCCGTCCTTTGCGTCCGCGGATCCAGCGGCGCTTAGGTCGAAGAAGTGGAACGCCACTGCGCACAGTGACAGCCCTGCGCCCATGACGGGCACGCTGAGAAGTAGGATGCGTCGCCGGCCGATGCGGTCGATGCACCAGAACGCGACGAGAGTGGCGGCGAAGTTTGTCAGCGCGATGGACAGACTGGTGAGGGTAGGCGAGCGGAAGCCGACGAGCGAGAATATCGTGGCCGAGAAGTACATTAGGCTGCGCTGTTAGCTGGCGGATCTGTGTAGGTGGGATTCGGGATGGAGACGCACCTGTTGAAGCCGCACAGTTGCTGGAACGCCTGGAGCATGCACGCGATGGCCAGCGCTCTGCGATTAGGGCCCACAGCAACGAGGTGAGCGAACTGCTCGCGCACACGCCCCGCCTTCGCGCGCCATGCTGTCGATTCCGCACTCGTCTTGCTGGTGCCGGCTAGCTCCTCCTCCATAATCTCCCTCTCAACCCGCCTCAGCACCATGCCAACAATGCCCTCCATCTCTTCCTCCCCGCCGTAGACCCGCCTCAACACGCCCCTCCCCTGCGCCACCCGTCCCTTCTGCACGAGAAACCGCGGCGTCTCTGGCATCCCCGTCAGCAGGCCGAGCTGCAGCACCGCCGGCAGCGCGCCCAAGCCCACCATCCACCGCCACCCGCCCGCGCGCTCGCTGAATGCCCAGCCAGCAAGATACGCAACGACCTGCCCCCCCGTGATGAACAGACTGCTGACCGTCACCAGCCGGCCGCGGAATGGCGCGGGGCTGAGTTCGCTGATGTACAGCGGGACGACGAAGCTCGCGCTCCCGACGGCAAGACCGACCACGGAGCGTCCTGCAATCATGCCCGGCACGCTGGTGGCCTGCGCTTGCAGGAGAGCGCCGATGACGAACAGCGCCGACGCGAGCAGGATGACGGGCTTGCGGCCCCAGCTGTCAGCGAGCAGGCCGGTGAGCGGGGACGCGAGGAGCGCGGCGAAGGAGGTGCAGCTTGTGATTAGGCTTTTGTCGAGGGTGGTAAGCGGGCGCGAGAGGTCTGTTGAAATGCTTATTAGGGTCGAGGATATCACGCCGGTACTGCGAGCGTCAGCGAGCGGAGCGAGTGTGAGGAGCGAGTGTGAGGAGCGAGTGTGAGGAGCGAGTATGAGGAGCAACTATAAGAAGCGAGTGCGAGGAGCGCGCATGCATAGCCAGCGCGCAAAGCGTCAAGCGCCCGCAGTCCTCTGGTGGCTGCCAGGAACGACACGTAAGAAATCAGGACTTCAAGAGAGAGAAAGAGCGAGAGAAGAAAAGAAAGAGAGAAAGAGAGGGGGAGAAACATACTCATACCCAAACAACAACCCACTAATCCCCGCGCACAGCGTGAGACACCAGATAAACACCCCCGGGCCCGTCCCGTGCATATCAGCCTCTCCTTCCCCGTGCACATCCTCTTCCTCTTCCCCTTCCCCGTGCCCAACCTCTCCATCTCCTTCCCCACCATCCACCCCGTCGCCGCCGCGCTCAGCCCCAATCAGCCCAGCGCGCTCACTCACACCCCGACGCTGACTCAAATCACTCATAGTGGACGCTAGGTATCCCAGTCTCGAGCGGCGGTGAGTTGGGTCGCGACTATCCAGACGCCATCGCGCGCTGCTAGAGGTGTTGCTCAGTCGAGTCGAGCGCGGCCTTTGTATCGATGGCGTGTCGTCGGCGCGCGGAGCGCTGGCGGGCCGTGCTGCACGCCTGCTGGAATCCGGGGTGCGCGTGGCCCGTGCTAGCGCATCGTTCGCGTCGCATCACGGACAACGCGGCAGAACACGAGCATAATAAAACGGAGGCACAAGTGCGTGTCCACGCCAGTTGATTGAGAGGGAGAGCAGCGCACCGTGTGCGGGACTGCGGCTAGCTATGGACTCTACGAGTAGTGTTGGTCTGTCCCTCTCCGCCCGGTGCCCCCCCAACGTCGCCGAAGCTGTGCGTGACCGCCAGCAGAGGCTGCGGACGCGAGCGGCGCTGGGCCACCGAGCTGGGCGCCTCCGATACATATACTTAACACACGCGACACTTTTTGACGCCAGCCGTGCATCCAACGCCTATCGCTAATGCGGGACATGCTCACGCCGTGTGTGGAAACAACGGGTCTCTTTCGGTCGACCATGCCGCGGCCCACTGTTTTGTTGAGGTCACCAAAGGTTCATGCGGTCCTCAAAGGTTCATGCGGTCCTCATTTTGGCTCCTCCGCATTCTCGGCGACGTGGTTGGCGGGACCCGTGGGCGGACCCTGGTGCTGGTGCTGCGAGTGCTGGTGCATCATCGGCTGGGGCGCGTAGCTAGCGCTGGGCGTGCCGCGGTGGGCCTGGTGCGGGAACTGGTGCTGCTGGTGGGGCGAGCCGTACTGTGGCTGGTGCGGCTGCGGGTAGGGGCCGCGCATGGGTGTCACTTTGCTTGGATTAGCAAAAGATAACCGACTTCGGGGGCTACCTACTCGATCCAGGTGGCATCTGGTACATCTGCGGGCCCTGCGCGCCGGGTTGCATGTACATCATAGGAGGCTGCTGGTGCCCCTGCTGCGAGCCCTGGTGGCTCATCATGGGCGCTCCCGGGCGAGGACTGGGAAAGCCGTTGGTGTTGGGAGGGTAGCCGGGGTGTTGCGGGTATCCAGGAGCTTGCGCGTACATCTGCATCTGGGGCTGGCCAGGCATGCCCATGTAGGGCCCGCTCGAAGGGTTCTGCTGCATCATGTGTCCGCCCATCTGAGGTCCAGGGCCGTTAACAAACTGTCCCTGCGGGCCGCGAAGCGCAACATGCTGCATGGCAGGACTCATGCCGTACTGCTGAGGGACCTGCATCTGCTGCGGGTAGCCGGGCATGGGCTGCGGCTGCGCACCGTAGACGTAGGGCGGCATCTGGCGGGGCGAGGGCTGGACGGAAGAGGTCGAGTGCGAGAACTGCATGTGCGGGGCTTCAAAGGGAGGGCCCTGTCCGGGGTGAGGCTGCACGTGGGGGCCTCGCGGCGTGTGCTGGGGAGTGTGCTGCATGCCCTGAGGGCCCTGCAGATGTGGCGGCAGCTGGTGCTGGTGAGGCATGGGCCCGTTGGGCATGCCGTTGTGAGATGCCAGGGTCTGCGGAGGAGGGGCGTGCTCGAACAGCTCCTTGTAGCCCTTGTCCTTGTTCGACTGCGGGAAGTCCCAGGTGGGAGGCGTGCGATGCGAGAAGGGGATGCCGGCGTTGTGCTTCTTGTCGCCTTCAATGGCCGACTTGGCGAGACGGTCGAAGGGGCTGAAAGCCTGCTTCAGGTCGACATTCTTCAATGTCGGGCGCTGTCCGCCGAAGAAGCTTGTGATGGCAGGCCTGCGGGGCTCCTGCCTAGACGCTGCCGAGTCGGGCCTGGGGCTCGAGGCAGCGCTGGCGTTTCCACCCGGTGTGAAGGTGTTTGCGGAAGGATTGGGCTTGAACTCGTTGGCTTGGACGTTGAATCGAGCGTTGGAGGCAGGCGTCTGGACACCGCTGGCGGTCTGCGAAGGACCAGACGGGACGCGCATGTCTTGTGTGGGGACTGGCTGGGCAACACCATTGTGCGGGGGGCCGCCCTGCTGCTTGTGCTGCTGCTGATTTATTTGGGAACGCGTGCTGAACACGCCATGGTTGCGGGCAGGGTTCTGGGCCGGAGCCTGGTGCGAGCGATCCCGCATGCTGGCCGATTGGTAGGCGGATTGCCCGGGGCGAGGACGCTGAGCTTGCTGGCGGTCGCTGGGAGATGTGCTCGGGGCGTCGGGCTTGGTCGCTGTTCCCCGCGCGGCTGCTTTCGGGTCTGAGACGGCGCTGGCTGTCTTGGGAGGCGAAGCCTTGGTCTCTGCAGCCTGCTTGAGGGCCTTTTCTACAATCGCAGCTTGCTTTGTCTCGTCTTTGGCGAGGATGGGGACAAGGTCGGTGGGGACAGGGGTGCTCAGTTTGAAGTTGAGAGCAAACTTTTTCAAATCGTTCAGTTTGACAGCCTTGTTCTCGCGCGCAATGCTCCGTTGTCGCTCAGACATGCGCAGCTTCTCTGCAGCCGAGAAAGCCTTGAACGAGTCGAGGAGATCGTGTTCGACGTTGGTGGTGGCGTCGTGCGGCTTTGCAGCCTTGCGGGGGGGAATTGCTGCAATCGCCGACTTCGCCGCCGAGGCTGGCTTCTCCGCAACGGGCTGAGCAGTGGTGGGCTTCGTCTCGGTCTTGGCAGCCGCTCCCTTTGGGGCCTCTGGCTGAGAGGGTACTGCTGTCGCAGGTACTACTGTCGCGGGTGCTGCTGTCGCGGGTACTGCTGTCGCGGGTGCTGCTGTCGCGGGTGCTACTGTCGCGGGTGTGGCGGGTACTGGGGTGGTCGGCTTCTCGGTGGTCGAGGAAGTCTGCTGCGCGGCCTTTGCTGCTGCCGAGTCCGGGCGTGCAATAGTGGAAGACAGTATTGCAGGGTCCACTGGCGCCCCTGGAACGGTCGCGTTTGCGCTTGGTGCGCGTCTCGCTGGGGGAGTGTACCTGTTGGCTTGGCCGCTAGACAGAGGTGAAAACTCTCGGCGGACACCGCTGTATCTGATTGATTGTTAGCCCCGTGCTCAGTCTCTCACTTGATCGCCGTACTTGTCCTCCTCGTCCAGACCCTGATCGTCCAGCGGGTTGTAGCTGCCACGCTCTTCGCGTATGTGCGAATTGGTCGCGGAGCTGGATTCGATCTCGCGGGCGATTCTATCGGCGCGAGCTGCCCTCTTCGCATACTCGGGGTCGCTGCGGTTGATGGCGGTGGTGTACATGGTCTCGTCGTAGTTGCTCTTCTTGCCGGTCAGGCGATCGTTGGTAGCGAACTGGTCCCAACCGCCCAAGCCTCCAGACCCTAGCTCCAGACTGGCATCGGCCTCGCCAAACTCGAATGCCTGGAGCTTGCGCTCGCGAAGCGCCAGGTTGCCCGAGATGTCCGCGTCGGTGCGGAAGGCGGCCGAGCCGTTCTGGCCCTTGGCTTGGGTCTTGTCGAGCATGACGTTGTTGACGTTGAAGTCGGCGACGTCGCTCATGTCAAAGGACATGACGTAGGACTCGCCCTGGCCAGCATACTCGTCGGCGGTCGGGCCATTGGGCTGGGCGCTGTCCGCGGGCTGCAGCTGCTTCACCATCTTGAAGACATAGCGCAGCTCGCTGGGGTCCAGAGAGGTGCCCGACAGCACGCCCGAGTACTTTGCGCCGTTCTTCAGTGTAATGGTTCCCGGCAGGCCCTGCGGCTGCGTTAGCGCTACTAGAAGCGAGTGTCTCAAGCGAGTGTGTCAATCGTGTGTGTGTGTGTGTGTGTGTGTGTGTGTGTGTGTGTGTGTGTGTGTGTGTGTG
>NW_022984787.1:192962-208750 GCF_010094145.1 Didymella exigua CBS 183.55
TGTGTGTGTGTGTGTGTGTGTGTGTGTGTGTGTGTGTGTGTGTGTGTGTGTGTGTGTGTGTGTGTGTGTGTGTGTGTGTGTGTGTGTGTGTGCGTGTGTGTGTGTGTGTGTATGTGTCAATTGTGTGTGTGTGTATGTGTGTGTGTGTATGTGTGTGTGTATGTGTGTGTGTGTGTCAAGCGTGTGTTTACTAACAGTCAAGTTGGCCAGCAGGTACATCATCCGGTCGCTGAGGTGCCGCATGGGTGTTGACGTCTCGCCGGGCGCAGTGGCTGCGGGCTTCGGGGCGTTTGCGAGGCCGTTGGTGGGCGTCGAGCTTGTCGGCCGCTGCGTGATGGGGTTCGTTCCCTGGGACCACGCCCTGGGGGCTGGCGATTTCCTGGCAGGTGGTCAGCAGCCGCAGTCGACATGGCCGTATGGCGGGCGCGAGATGGAATCGATGCAGGCCCGAAGCGCAGAAGCGTGTGCTTGAACGCCATGGATGCCAGCAAGATTGCATCGTTGCACCGTGCGCCCAGGTGACGGGCAGCGCGTCACACGAGGTCGAGCGCGCAGTGCAGTGCAGTGCAGCGCTGGGCGACGCGACGACGAGCGTGACAGCGCGGGCTTGAACATCACGGTCGGGACGGGCACACACGGGGGAGCTCACCTCTGGGCGGCGTCGACGGGGCTGGCGGGCTTGCGCTGTGCGTCAATGGCTTTGGCCGACGGGGTCATGTTCAGTATCGGGCCGGGGGTCGCGGCGGGCGGGCTCAGAGCATTGGGAGCGGCCGTGGTCGTGGTCGTGGTCGTGGTCGTGGCCGTGGCGGCGGCGGCGGTGGCGGAGGTCGACGTGGAGGCACACAAGAATAACGCAGCTGCAGGCTGCGGGCGAGCTCGCTGGTGGGCCGTGGCGGGCCGTGGCAGCACTGAGCAAACGGAGCGGGGGTGCAGCGGCGCGGATCGCTCGACAGCACGCTCAGTCTTCACGGGACGACGACGACGGCAAAGGGACGCCCACGGGCAGACGGGCAGACGGGCAGAGCGGACGGCGGCGGGCACTGGTTGCGGAGGCTGTGGACACGCTGCCAGAAGATGCCAGTCGCTGTCGTGCGTCGACGTGCGGCGGCCGTGCCAAGCTGGATGGCCCCGTTTGAAACAATGGAGAGCGGGCGGGAGCTAGCCAGCCTGGGGCAGTCGGGCAGTTGGGGGACGGCGGCGGAGCAAGTGAACGCAGCAACCTGCAGCAGAGACGCACGCGGATGGGGGCGGGGAGGGGGGAGAGGTGGTTGAGGAGCGCCGTGGGCAGGCTGTGTCGCGTCGACTATGCGGTGACACCTGGGGCGACGCAGCCTCACTGTGAAACCAACAGGCTGTTCTGCGGACCTGGAGGACGACGTCCAGCGGCGCTTGCGAGGGCGTGTGGTTTGCAGCGACGCCCCCAGGCATCACTGCGGACCATATTGACCATTGACCATTGACCGTTGACCGTTGACCGTTGACTATTGTCCGTTGACCGTTGACTATTGTCCATTGACTATTGTCCCTTGACTATTGTCCCTTGACTATTGTCCCTTGACCGTTGACCGTTGACTATTGTCCATTGACTATTGACTGTTGACTATTGTCCATTGACTATTGTCCCTTGACCATTGACCATCGACCGCTGACCATTAATGATTAATGATTAATCGTTAGTTAATCATTAACTTAATCACTGACTACTTTGTATATCCACACACCCAAGCATCAATGCAGCTAGCTCTCGCTGCGTGAGCTCGTCCAACAGCCCAGCAGCCCAGTAGCGTGCTGTTCCTGGCGAATGGCACTACGGCGGCTCAGGCCGTCCAGTGCGTGCAGTGCGCCACGACGGCCGCCGGCTGTTCACTCCTGAGACGCTCGCGAGTCTGCGAGTCTGTAGTCTGCCTGTCTATAGTCTGCATGTCTATAGTCTGCGTGTCTATAGTCTGCGTGTCTACAGTCTGCGTGTCTACAGTCTGCGTGTCTACAGTCTGCCTACTGCATGTCCCGCCCGCCCTGCCTCAGCCCAATGCAACATCGTGCGTGAACCGACTGCCACTGAGACTGTCACTAGACTTGCTGGGTCGACATTGGTGACATGTGCGCGACCGCGACTTAGTCATCCACGACACGCAACGTCAGACCCAGCATCACCACCACGCCCCGTCTGGAGCAGACGAACGCGCCCGCCCGTCCGCCCGCCCGGCCCGACCACCCTCACGCCCTCACACGTCCCCCTCCCCCAGGGCCGCCACACAGTATGGCCGACGAAGCGTCTTCGGTGCGCTCCTCGCAGGGCTCCTCGCGCCGTGCACCCAAGAATGTGAGCCTGTCCCGCCAGCTGCAGCCCGATGCCATGCGCCCGACAGCTGACGCCGTGCAGCCCCAGCAGCAGCTCTCGCAGATTGAAAAGTCCGTCACCCACCTGCTCGTCGCCACCAAGCAGCTCCTCGGTGCGTCTCCCCCCCCCCCCCCCCCCCCCCCCCCCCCCCCCCCCCCCCCCCCCCCCCCCCCCCCCCCCCCCGGCCGCCGCCTGCGCCCACCCGCCTCACCGCGGCCCGCTAACCGCGCCCAGAGACACTGACACTATGGTCGCGCGGCACCGCCACCGAGAGCGAGGTCTCGGACGTCTACGTGCGTCTGGGCTACGAGTTCAACATCGCCTCGCGCGCCTTCAACGCCATTGGCGTCGACACCACCGACCTGGGCAACGTGCCGGAGCTGCTGCGCGGCATCCTCGAGGAGACGCTCAGCCAGGAAGCGTCGCAGACGAGCCTCGACAACTTCCTGCCGCGCATACGGGACATCATCATCAACCTGCTGCACGGCCTGAAGAAGAAGCAGCAGCGCCTGCGCCAGCGCACCGCCCGGGACGCCTCGTTGAACGGCGGCAGCCCCAGGCAGGGCAGCATAGCGAGCACCGGCGAGCCAGAGGAGCCGCAGCAGACGCGGGCATCGAGCCAGCGGCTGCCATCGCGCAACGATGAAAACGGCCACAGCCTAGACCGCCCTCCGCGGTCGTCGTCGGTTGCCGGCACCGGCTCTCTGACCAAGTACGATGCACTGCCCGCGAACCCTCGCGCGAACCGCAACACCGGCAGCAGCCACATGTCGACAGACTCGTCCATGTCGAGCACGACCGCCCAGCAGATGCCCGTCATTGCGCCCTACCCGACCGACGACGCCATGCCGGCGACGCCAGACCCGTCGCAGTCGTCGCAAAACTATCCCGCACACTTCCCGCCGCCGCCGCCGCCGCCGAAGCAGGAAGATGCTCTCGCCGCCTTGCAGAGGGGCGGAGAGCTGGAGAGGAGGGCCTCGCGCCGCTTTTCTGCCTACCAGATCCAGAAGCACCTGGGCACAAACGGCATACCGCTTCCGCCCGTGCAGAACTCGCCCATACCGAATCGAGGCCGCGACGTGAGGGAGTCGATGAGTGCAGTCAGGACAAGAGGCTCCACGATGCACAGCCGGCAGCGGTCGAACCAACAGCGCCCGACCGTGGACACGGCTGTGGACAGGACGAACCACGTCTCGAGGCGCATCTCTGAAGAGAGCTCCCAGAGCGGAGCTCCTGTTTTGCCTCGGCCGCAAGAGCCCGACGCCCAGCTCAGCCCTATGCAGCAGACCCCGGAAGACATGCTGGGCAAGCCCGACTTCCCAGAGCCTGACGGGCCGTCTCTCGAAGCTACGAGTGGTCCGCTCGGTGAGCCAATCGACATGGCCGGCGACTCTCCGGAGACACGGCCGGCACAGTCCAACGGTATACCCGTGAGGAATGGCTCTCGGAGGGCTGCCAAGTCACCGTCTCCACAGCCGCAGCCGTTTGTGCCGGACCTGTCGCCCCAGGCTGGCAAAGAGCTCACCTTGTTCCTGCAGTACAAGAGCAAGATTAAAAAGTACGTCTTCTCTGACGGATCGGAGCTGTCCGCTGGACGGCTGCAGCTAGCCTTTATTGAGAAATTCGCCTGGGACACGCATCGACACGGTGAGCTCCCGGAGATCCACATCCAGGATCCCGTCTCGGGCGTGCGCTACGAGCTGGACGACCTGAACGACATCAAGGAGCGCTCGGTCCTCGTGCTGAACGTCGAACAGCTTGATGAGGTCAAGAATCACATTGATGAAAAGTTTGGCGGGCTGAGAGAGCTGGTGGAGAGCATCAAGACTGTTGTTACCGATCAGCAGTCGGCCATTGACCGTGTTGCTGAGCGCCAGCAGCAGACGGCACGCGAGCTTGCAGGCATCGCAGCAGCACCACCACCAACCTCGGCACGCAACTCGGCGCTCCTGCCTTCGAGGCCGCTGCAGGGTGGCCTTGCGGCAGAGGGCACGCTGGCATCAGCCGCCCAGCTGAGCGAGGTGCAGGCGCTGCGCCGCGATCTGGCTGTTGTCAGACAGACTTACTCTTCGTTCGTCTCAGACATCCAGGCCAGCATGTCCGCTGTGCGCACCAAAGCAACCGCCGTCAAGTCGACCGCCGTCAAGGCCGCTCTGCCCACGCTCGACGGAGACACTGGCCGCGCATACATCAACACGGGCAAGAAGAACCTGCAGGATGAATCGGAGAAGATTGTCAACCGAGTCGACGACCTCCAGGATCTTGTCGAAGATCTCCGCAAAGACGTCGTCATGCGCGGTGTGCGACCTCTGCCCCGCCAGCTCGAGGTTACCGCCAAGGATCTGTCAAGGGCCACCGCTGAGCTCAAGAAGCTGCAGGACTTCCTTGCCAAGGAGAAGCCACTGTGGACCAAGATCTGGGAGCAGGAGCTGCAGACGGTCTGCGAAGAGAGGGATCTTCTCACCATGCAGGAAGAGCTCGCAGCAGATTTGCAGGACGATCTCGAAAAGGCCACACAGACGTTTGAGCTTGTCGAGCAGGCCACTAAGCAGCAGAACCTGCAGAATGAAAAGGACCAAGCCAAGGGCACCCGCTCCGCCAGCGGACAAAAGGCCCTGAACGCAGTCGCCATGGACAAGGTTGTCGACCCCCGTCAGGCCCGCGACGGAGTGCTAGGCGAGGTCAAAGCCTTGCAACCGAACCACGAGAGCAGGCTCGAAGCCATTGAGCGCGCAGAAAAGGCTCGCCAGCGCGATCTCGAGACCAGACGCGACGACGAATTCAAGCGCGAGCTCGGCGACTTTGTCACCGAAGGCAAACTGAAGAAGAGCGGTGGGGTCGAGGAGGTTGAGCGCGTCCGCCTCATGCGAGAGGAACGAGCTCGCAAAGAGCACAACGAGCGCGAAGCGGAGCGCATCAGGAAGAAGTCGGAGAAGATGGAGAGACAGCGCCAGGAGAGGATGCAGGCCGCAGCCGAAGCAGCCGCGCAAGAAAACGGCGCCGAGGACAAGGCTGAAGAGCCAGCCCCCGCTGCGCCAACCGATGCACCAGCACCGGAAGCACAGGAAGAGGCCAAGGAGGAACGGGCACCGTCGCCTGAAGGTGCAACACCTTCCTGAGACCGCCACGACCTACCCTTAGCCGTCAAACCCTTATGCTGATGCAACCTGGACAGGAACACGGCAACTAAGCTACACCGTCCGCCCGTGGGTCAAATCTGGCATCCCGCTGCCAATGCAGATGCTCGCCCACACGCCCATGGCGAACCAGTTCCCGCACAGCCCATCACCACCGCTCCGCGTCCTCGCCTCCACCGAGAACACCCCTCCGAACCCCCGCACCACGGCGACACCGCTCAGCATCGACGCCTCGCCCCCCTCGAGCCGCGCGCGCACGCACAAATCAGCATCCCTGAGTCTGCGCGCGAGGGACCGACACGACTCGAGTCGCAAGTCGACTCCCACGCGACGCCCCAGGGGCAACACGGCGCCCACTGCGCCGTGCACACCGGATCGCAGGGACGGCGCGGAGAGCGCGCTGAGCTTCACGCCGAGCATGCGCGGCCAGCAGTTGGCGAGCTGGCTGTCTGGACTGCTGGGACGCGGGACCTGAGGCATGATGCGCATGATAGAGGGATGGAGTAGAGAATGTAAATGGGGGAGGGATAGATGGGATATGAATATGGACATGAATATGGCATGGTATGGCATCAGTGCATTGTCGATTGTTTAGCGTAGCATACCGTCTCTGTAGCGTTCTCGCGTCGCGTTCGGAACCAATTTTATTCGCTTTTGCTGCTTCGAGCCTGCCCCGCCGCTTCGAGGGGGTGCGTGCCTGGACCACGATCCTCCGTTCTCATCTCTCTTTCTCCCCCACTCTCTCTGCTGCTGTACCGGCTCGTGGACCACGCCGCGATTCGGTTCTTCCACACCGAGCCTCGCGGATCCTGATGCGTTCTCGGGCTGCTTTTCTTTCCTTCTTTCCTTCTGTTTTTCTATTTCTCTATTTCTCTATTTCTCTATATCTCTATATCTCTATATCTCTATATCTCTCTATCTCTACATCTCTATATCTCTATATCTCTACATCTCTATATTTCTCTATCTCTCTATCTCTCTATCTCTACATCTCTATATTTCTCTATCTCTCTATCTCTCTATCTCTCTATCTCTCTATCTCTCTATCTCTCTATCTCTCTATCTCTCTATCTCTCTATCTCTCTATCTCTCTATCTCTCTATCTCTCTATCTCTCTATCTCTCTATCTCTCTATCTCTCTATCTCTCTATCTCTCTATCTCTCTATCTCTCTAGCAATCTTTCTTTCTTTCTTTCTCCCGTCAGACCCTGCCTGGCACGTAGCCTCGGCCTGGTCCACCTCTGCCCAGGGGCGGGATGATAATGGTAAATAGTGTTCTAGTCATAGGCTTGCTACCTTAGTAAGCAGAGCATTGACACGTTTTTAAGGGTACTCTTGTAGGTAGGTGCAGATAGGTCATAACATTAAGCAAGTAGAAACAGGACAGAGACAGCAAATAGTTTCTAAAAAGCTGCGTTCCTAGAGTCTATAATCTGCTGCCTAGCTAAGTTAGTACTAAGAGTAATTAACATAATCTCTAATTAGCTAAGCTTAAACTCTTTGCTAAGAGAATTCTATGTAAGGATTTGTTAACTGCAGACTCTGAATTTGCAGATAGGAGACTTGCTATTAAGTGTTAAATTATTGCGCTAATGCTAGACACGCCTGCTTATTGCAAAAAGTTTGTAAAGTTAACGTAGATTATCACCAAGCTGGCCATATCACCAAACTAGCCATTTTCTCTTAGCACAACTAACACAAGTTACTATAACTACAACTACTTACTATTAAATAGTGACCTAGCATACTGCATGCTTGCATTAGATTTAGAAGATATTTCTGCACCCTCCTAGCACGTTTATGCGTTGTGTCTAGTCTTGCTGCAGTTCCTATAGCGCTAAACAGTTAACTAAGCTCCTAGTTAACTACCTCTACCCTAAGTCTTCTTAGATGGCTGAGCTGCTACACACGCCTCAGCAGCTACCTGTAATACTGCTGGGCTATACTCAAGTGTGCCACTATACTGAATCTGCTTTCTCTTACGCAATTTTCTCTTAGTTATTACTGCTAATTGCTCTTCAAGCTCTCACACACGGGCCTTAATAAGGATATTTTTATATAGTATCTCTTTAGCCCCTTTTATAAGCTTTAAGAACCCCTCTTATGCTACACTTAGTAATTATTAGAAGGAGTTACTTATAAGCTTAGATTAAGACCTAAACTTGTGTATATTACTTAGCATCTTAGATTGCTACAGTGTTTTAGGTAGAGGTACTATTAGTAGGGTATGTAGCTGCACTTTAAGGTAATCTAACACTACCTGTATATTAGTAGGAATAAGCCCTAATACCTTAAAGGCCCTTTAGTAGTTAACCTTTATAAATATATTAAGGAACACGTCCCTAAAGGCTAGTAGGAAGCCTTCCTTATTAATATAGAAGATATATTAGCATACTAAGTCTTAAATATATTAGGAGTACTTATGCTTTAATAGCAAGAAATAGACTATATTAAGTAGCTAGAGGATATATAATAAGTAAGGAAGTATATAGAGAGTAAGGATTTAGTTCTCTAGGTAATAGTCCTTAAATTCCTAGTTAAGATAGCTCTTATAGCTATCTAAGATAAGTAACCTATACACTCCTACCTAACACGTCTTTGTATGCGTGTTAAAGTGCTTTAACTACTTAAGGCTAAGTATGTTATTTATCTAACTATTCTTAGAGACTAAGAGCTTCTAATTATAGGGTATATCTATCTCCTTATACTAGGCAGAGATGTGGACGCGTCCTTTGTAGATAATAAAAGGCAGGGTTGCATACCCAGCAGCGCAGATGCTCTAGATAACGGTAACCCACTCGCAATCGCCTGGCTGAACAAGCTCTGGCTGAGCACGTCTCTCTAAGCCTGTTACGACCTTTAAAGACAAAGCAACGCCTATCTAGAACCTAGTTTTATTAAAGTTGTGCACGTTGTTGTTGCAAACGCTATAACGTACTCCACAAGCGAGTGGCTCACTTTTGCCAAGACTACACCAACACTACAATTACTTTACAACATTACAGCACACAACAACAATATCATGTACTACACAGTATATTGCACTAATCTGTAGTACTTTGCGCATCATTCTTACATGTTGTCCTATTGTGCCCTGCCTTGCCACACATGCTACATTGTCTTAATAACTAAGTGCTGCTATTAGCGCCTCCTCTCTTCTTTGCCTTCTTCCCATCACTACAGGCCTCAAACTCCTTTAGAGTAGTTAGCCACACTCCCTTAGCAAAGGTTAATACCCTATCTTTTCTTTTGTGTGATTTACAGCGTGTAGCAGCCTTGTTAGCTACCTAAAGGTTAGCAACCTGGTTGCGCACTAAAACTAGTAAATGCACCATCAGCTCTGCGCCTTTAGTGAGCTAATTAAGGGCGTTAACTATTAATGTTAGTAAGCTATTAGTGTGTCTCTAGATCCTCTCTTAAATTAGCTTTAATTAAGACCTAAATTCTAGGGTGTTGCTTAGTGTCTTAGACTCCTACGTGCTGTTGTCTATAATAGATAGCGTTAGCGTGCGTAGCTGTACTTTAAGCTTTAATATTACAGCCTCTAGGTTAAACAGGACTAGGCTAGCGCCTCTAAATCCTCCCTAGATGTTGCTCTTAGTAATTGAAGCATTAAAAGCAGCTTTAAAGCATGGCAAGAACTTAAGTTTAGTAATGCGAGTAATCTTGCTCTGCATCAGCTGCTTAGCTTGGCAGCCATAGGCCTTCTTTAATAGGGAGAAACAACCCACGTCAAGCGGCTGTAGCAGATAGGATAAGTGTAGGGGCATACACAGAGTGATAATCTTGTGCTCCTTACAGTATTAGTAGAATTTAACTAAGTTGTGGCTCTTATAGCTGTCTAGAACAAGCAGTTAGTAGCTACTAACAGTGTGCGCCTTTATATGCTTATTAAAGTGCTTTAACTACTTAATTCTAAGCTTATTATTAGTCTAGCTATTATTAGAGACACTAATAACTAGGTTATTAGGTATACTAGGCTCCTTATACTAGGCTAAGAGGTGGTGCTTGCTAGAGAAGATAATAAAGGGTAGGATAGACTAGCCCTTCGCGCAGATGCCTTAGATAATACTAGTCTACTCTTAGTCGCCCTGCTATACTGCCTTTAGTCTCCCTTAACGCTTAGAGCCTGTAATAACAGCTCCTATTAATATAACACCTATTATAAAGCTAGACTTATTAAAGTTGTAGGTGTCTTTATCTTATATACTATACTTAGCTTTAGTATTCTCTACTACTTAGAACTAGTCCCTAATTACCTTAGGATCCTTATATAGAGCTCTCTTATAGTTATACTTATAATTAAATTTAACTTTAAGCTCTAGCTGACGTTTTACAAAGTTGGCAGCCTAGTTCTTGCTAATATAGGGCTGGTGGTGCTCAGCAAGCAGAGAATTGGCCATATCCTCCACATTAGCAAGCTGGGGTGGGTATCCTCGCTTGTCTAGCTTCAATACATGCTGGACAATCACCTCCTCCTTAGTACTAGTCATCCTTATCATGTTAGGCTTGCAATCGCGTTGTGAAGAGGTTCTAGTAAGGCGCGTGCCTAGGGTGCTTTAAGAGACCTGGTATATTGCTACAGCGCGTTACACGCTTAGTGTTGCGTCTTGCTAGATAGCCTAGAGGGCAAGCTGTATATGTGTTTTATTTAAAGGCTTTTTTACGTTGTTGCGTTGAGGCATTACAGGGAGAGTGATGTTCGGTGTGGTCTTGGCAAAAGTGGCCAGCTCGCTTGGGTGGCCAGCTCGCTTGTGGAGTACGTTATTGCAAAGGCGGTCAGAGACCTGCTGATGAGGTACGTTCAACGCTCTAGCAGCGCTGCAGATACTGCGAAATTGGCCAGCATAGAAGGCCTGGATAGCAAGGATAACTCTGCCTTCTCTAGTAGTATTCTGAAGTTGTTGTTATTAAGGCATGTTATGTTAGGGTAAAAGGTGGTCGTGCCAAGAGAAAGTGGCTGGTTCGGTGATATGGCCGGCTCGGTGATAATCTACGTTGTAAGACTTTGTTCTTATAATCTTTCACTAGCATATTTCCTTCTTAGGTATAGTACTGTGCTTACCTAAGCATTGTTATTATAATCTCCTAAAAGAGAGGATTAGAATGGTGTGCTTACGAAGCCTGTATCTCCTCTCCTTCTTACAATATGCTGTTCTCTATTTTTAGTAACTAGAAATGTTCTAGACCCTCTGCTTACAAATAGAGTAGCCTACTCTGTAAGATGCTGACGTATACAATTACGTATACACCTACGTAATCTTGCTTGTATATGCAGCAATACTAAGCATAGATTACAAAGTAGACCTACCTAAAGGAGTCTAGAACGTTCTGCTTAGAAATACAGACAGAGGAGAGGAAGCATAAATACCTCTAGCTCTCCCCCCTCTGTTTGCTCTGTACCTAGCCTAGGAATCTCTACCTAGTATCTAATATAATAACTTGTCTATTATATTACATAACCCTACCTTACCTCTATTAGGCTATACGCTTCCTATTTAGACAACGCTAGTCTAGATTTGTCTAGGTCCTTCTAGAATAGGAAGAAAGTTGTCTAGTCCTTCCCCTACTTTCTTTACAATTCCTACTAATACGCAGGTAGTGTTAGATTACCTTAAAGTGCAGCTACATACCCTACTAGCAGTACCTCTACCTAAAATACTGTAGTAATCTTAGACGCTAAGTAATACACATAAGTTTAGGTCTTAATCTAAGCTTATAAGTAACTCCTTCTAATAATTACTAAGTATAGTATAAGAAGGGTTCTTAAAGCTTATAAAAGGGGCTAAAGAGATACTATATAAAAATATCCTTATTAAGGCCTGTGTGTAAGAGCTTAAAGAGTAATTAGTAGTAATAACTAAGAGAAAATCGCGTAAGAGAAAGTAGATTTAGCATAGTAGAACACTTAAGTATAGCCTAGCAGTATTATAGGTAGCTGCTAAGGCGTCTATAGCAGCTTAGCTATCTAAGAAGACTTAGGGTAGAGGTAGTTAACTAGGAGCTTAGTTAACTGTTTAGCGTTGTAGGAACTATAGTAAGACTAGGCATAATGTACAAATATGCTAGGAAGGTGTAGAAACATCTTCTAAATCTAATACAAGCACGCAGTATACTAGGTTACTATTTAATAGTAAGTAGTTGTAGTTGTAATAACTTGTGTTAGTTGTGCTAAGAGAAAATGGCTGGTTTAGTGATATGGCCGGCTTGGTGATAATCTACGTTACATACAAAGGTTTTCAATCGATTTTAGTAGGTATATCTGAGCTCGTCGGACTGGCCTCAGGCATGGCGATACCATAGCATGACTTCGTTGGACCGCGGAACGATGATTACAATGAGAGAAGGCGAGAGGGGGTAAGTTCGATCTCAATGTTAGCAGAAGGTGCTCGGAATAATGACGTCGAGATACGTCTTGGCTCTGGCCCGGTTGCTTTCTTGCAAGTTCACCATCCCCCCAGGTCCAATCCCTCGATCTCTACCCGAGTTTTCACGCGCCAGCGATAGTGGACTGAGAACAGCTACTAATGGCCATGATAATCCAGCAGACTAGAGGTCAGATGTAAGTCCAGGGCTCGCTGCACAGTCTTTGATGGCAGTTTACAGTCTCAGCATGCAGCGCAATTGGGAAGCGTCGCCGCTATTGCGCCTTCCATCGGAGCTGCGCAACCAATTTTCCGCTCTCATCTCCGATACTACAGCCATGATCTGGGAGTGGTCCATGTACTTCAGGCTCACCGATTCCAACGTTCGCCTCCCTGTTTGCCGTCAGATTCAGCAAGACGTCATGCTGTACAAAAGTCCGGACATCGAATCGCGGTTATCACGCTCTCTTGCGACAACCTACTTCCTCTCACCAGATGAACAGGCAGTATTCACCACTCTGTGTACCATCGTTATGGAAGCGCCGATCATTACCGACATCTCCTGGGGCTGGCCGGGTGAGAGCGCTTGGTACAATCGAGGGACTGGGCAGTCCGCATTTGTAACTGCGTGAGCAGTGTCGGTCGGGGACTGTGATCAACGAGTGTATTGCTATCTGTTGTCGTGTTGTGATGTTGTGTTTCAGGAGCTCTCAGCTCTGAGGTAAGCGCACTTGCCCACCGGGCAGTACCTGCTACATTAGGATATCATGTGATCTAAGCCACGTGGTTACAGCATTCAAATCTCTGGAGGTTGTGAAGGTTGCAGGAGTAGAAGCGAGGCTTTCGTGTCTCAAACACCAAGCCGGTGCTGCCGTTTGACGAGCATTTGGCGAACGTGGTCTGCAAGTCGAAGCGGTTGATTCGCAGCTCTGACCTAAGTCCAGCCATAAGGAGATGAATTGCACTGAAAGGCGGTGATTATCGCATGCACATGATCAGAAGGCTTCATATCCGACTCAGGCCATACATATCTGAGGGCATATCTGAGGGCTAAAGTCTGCGAGTGGTCAACTCCAAGGGATCCGCGGATCGACGGGAACTATGTACGGACTTAGAATAACAACAAGTCTGAGTTAGCAGCTTGGTCAGTGCTCTCGGGCAAACAATAGACACAATTTCGAGTCGGGTTAAGGAAACGAGAATTCCTGCAATCGTAGCTTGGTAATCGAAACAAGCCTTCGTATTCGCAATAGAAATTCCGGGACTAAGAATGCTTGTGCTCATTCTACCCCGTATTTCGGTCAATACATTTAGAGCTAGCTGCGGCAATTCGCTCAGTGACAAGTGCAGATTAGCTTGCGCGGGAGACGCTTAATTTGAAACAACCCGCGACCGAATGTTTTGTTTTCCAGGTCCAGACCGGCATCGTGGAAATACGGATGGAGTCCATATAAAATCGAAAGAATCTTATAGTTCACCATTTGCAAAGCTCGACTCACTAACTTTAGTTCGACTTGTTTTTCTTCGCCGTTGTTGTACATTCAAACCTCCTACCACGAAGCGTGTGCACATTACGCAATGAAGCTCTCAACCATCTCTACTGTCGTCTCCCTTGTACTCGGCACATCGGCTGCTCCCGGAAGCCTTGATAAGCGTGCAGTGCCAACGATATACACTGCCGGAGACAGCACCATGGCAGCCAAGGGCGCCAACAATGGATTGACAGATGGTATGAAGGTCTTAAGAGATTGATATAAGTCCATATCTCTAATACAAGAAATACAGGCTGGGGACAGTATCTCTCCAAATACACGACAGCGGCGGTCGTGAACAAAGCCATGGCAGGCCGTTCAGCGCGCAGCTACACCAACGAAGGCCGGTTCACGGAGATCGCCAATCTCATCACAGCCGGAGATATTGTGATAATTGAGCTTGGTCATAACGATGGCGGGACACCCACCTCGGCATCTGACAACAAACGCAGTGATTGCCCCGGAACTGGGACAGAGACATGCATTTCCGGACTGGACGGATCCACCGTCTTCACGTACAACCACTACATCGAAGCTGCAGCAAGAACGTTCATCGCGAAGGGCGCAAAGGTTGTAATTAGCAGCCAGACACCCAACAACCTATGGGAAGGTGGCGTCTATGCGGCAGTCGCACCCCGGTTTGTGTCTTACGCTGCGCAAGCGGCGAAGAATGTCGGAACCGGCGCGAGCTTTGTCGACCACTGGCAATCCGTTGCGAACATGTACAAAAAGCTCGGCTCATCAGCAACGAATGCCCTGTATCCCGCGGACCACACTCACACAAGTCCTGGAGGGGCCGATCTGTCGGCGCAAGCCTTTGCCCAGGCCATCAAGCTGGCCTTGAACGGCACTACCCCCCTGTCATCGTTCCTAAAGCCCAATAATCCCACTGTGTGGTAGTTGCTTGCGGCTTTAGGATTGAAATATTGAGGGTAATTCTGCTTTGTTTCTGTAAATATTCTATTCGTATCTTGCAATTGAGCCTGTGGTACTCTGAATGTATCATTTGACCACGTCCATTACGTCTCTGTCATTTTGTGGTTCAAGTAACCCTAACGTGCCGTGAAACTTCGACAGCTCTGCCAAATCCATTCATTCTGCAGGTCCTTGCCGTCATAGTATCTCTGACTATCGCATGCTGCTCGGATTAAATCACTGACTGCTTAAGGTATCTTCAAATGCATGCAAAGAAGCATCTCATCTAAGCACATCAACTCCTTGCTCTTGAGAAAGACCATGCACGCTGCCACCGTGAGTCTCGCAGAGGCGCAGCGTCAAACCCATCCGCCATCAGGACGCTCGATACATTCTCGACATGTCCTTGAGATCATATTGAGGTGCAGCGTTTCTATCCCCTTGCATCACGCGATTCCAAAGATGTTGATAACGGTCACGCGCATATGCAGTTCTGGCAGGGTAAGCGCGTCGGAAACAGCTTCGAGGGACCAAGCCTCTTTGCGGGTCCGGCGACATGTTGAAAAGAGTTCAGCATTACTCTCGACAAAATGGTAGTATCATTGCGAGCAGAGAGTCGGTTCTAGGCAGTGCTGCGGCTCGATGTTCTTGGTACGCACAATATTCAATGGACCCGATGCGACGAGGAGGCAAATGCTGTTGTGTAGCTCGGGAGAAAGGCGAACAAGTGGTGACTCAAGCTTGTTTTTCTAGAAGCTGCAATGGCTAGCACGGAAGTCAGTGGGTAAATGTGGTCAATCCTACGTAAGCTCTTCATGGCTGTGTGATAGCGCAGATGCGTTCGCTGTTGGGCGGACTTCTTGAATCCTGTTGGTGGATTCGTGCATGTTGCTAATTGTGGAAGCTGAGCAGTCTCTGATTGTTGATCAAGTGTGAAGGAAGTGATCAAGTTCCTTGTTCTATCTACAGTGCTGAATGAGCAGGAATATATACACCAATACTCATCCAGCTATACCCTAATTGGAGCCCTAATCACGGCTCTAAGCTGTACCTGATTTTGTTCACTATGGCGTGATAGATTGCTAGTGTCTAATTAGTCTAATATCTAGATAAAGATCACGTGAAATGCACCCTTATCTTAATCCTTGCTGCGACACACCACCTAGGTGCCTAGATTACTAATCTAGGTGCCTTTTTGATTGATTTGATTAATTAGTTTAACGTCCTGGGTAGGCTGGCGGATGGGTAGGGTAGGGTAGGGTATAGGTATAGTCACGTGACTAATGGGTAGGAACTAGGCAGGGTACACGAGGTACCCTACCCAAACCGTTTGGGTAGGGTAGCACGTGACTGGGTATAGGTATAGGTAGGGTAGCACGTGACTAGGTATAGGTATAGGTAGGGTAGCTAGGTAGGGTCTAGGAATGGGTAGTTATTAGCAAAATCTAGGTTACTACTCTAGACTTTGTACTATTGTATACTTTAGAGCATAAGTATG
>NW_022984787.1:209435-218459 GCF_010094145.1 Didymella exigua CBS 183.55
ATTCGCGAGGATTTGCGCCCTAGCTATGTAAGGTGGCAGATATGGCTGATAAGATACTTAGTGTGCGTGGTGAAGAGCCTGTTGGCAAACTATAGGTTAGCATGCTTGTGACTAGGCTGGTGGAATGGGTATACTCCAACGTCCTTTGTGGGTACCCCCCAAAACTTTGTCAATAATACATGGATTCTAGCGAAATAGGGCTTAAAAGAAAGAGAAAAACTACTTCTACATTTCTGTAGTAGAGGGTTTTGTTATAACTATTAAACTGCACAAGCTAGAGGCTAGAAAAGGTTAAAAAAGGGGGGGTACCTAGTAAGCATACCTATTAATAGGTATACTTTGCTAGGTAGTGTTAATAACTTAGCTAATACTAGGCAGAATAAGCTAATTCTTTTTTTATTAGAAGGCGCAATACTAGGCGCTTCTATTGAATAATAGATTATGTAAGCGTATCTCTGCTAGTTAAGAAGCTATAAGCCAAAACGTAAAAAAGCATACCCTACCTATCCGCCAGCCTACTATATGCCTCGTAGCGGATTCACACCTATTCCGGATATCTCTCTTCTTGCCTGCGTCGTTACAACGACCTTCTCACAGCCTGGAGCGCGCCTATAGAAAAGCAGCACCACGACGCTGCTTCATACGATTCCTTTTGCTCATACTTTAATCTGCTGCACAGTACTATTAAGCAGCATTCAATACAGCCAGAGAACACGTACAATATAGATGAGGAGGGATTCATAATTAGAGTGATGAGCAAGGGCTTTAGAATCTTCAATAAGCAGCTCTTTAGACTCTAGAAATACAAGCTAGCATCTTATAATAGCAACAGGAAGTAGGTAACAGTAGTAGGAGCAGTAGGAGCTAATAGTTTTACGTTGCCACCTGCAGTTATTTATCCTTTATCATCTCTCTAGATGCAAGAGAGCTGGGTGCAGCGCGTTAAGGCTAAAAAACATGATATACACTTTAGTACCTTAGTAAATGGCTGGACGAACAATGCTCTTAGTGTTGCCTGGCTTAAGCAAGTGTTTGATCGCTATACAAGAGTGAGGGCGCGAGGGAAGTACAGACTCTTGATCCTTGATGGCCACGGCAGCCACGTCACGCAGGCCTTTATTGAATACGCTCATGCCAACAAGATTCTGCTACTTATATTCCCTCCGCATGCTACTCACGCGCTTCAGCCGCTTGATGTGGCGTGCTACAGGCCGTTGGCGCAGCACTACTCTGATGAGCTCCTTCATCGCGGCCACACCACCGAGGGGTGGGTACCTGTGGCTCAGGCTGACTTCTTCCCGCTTTTTTTGGGCAGCGTGGAAGAAGACCTTCACTAAAGACCTTGTTGTACAGGCCTTTAAGTGCACTGGGATTCACCCACTAGATGCCAACGTCGTGCTCAAGAAGTTCAGAAACCTAACACCAAAGTCGCCCAGCACAATCCTAGAGCCTACTCAGCTTCAGCCTGCACCAGAATCACCTAGTTGGCGCAAGATGTCGCAGCTTCTCAAGCGTGCAAGAGAAGATAATGTACCTAGTGCTGCTAAGGCAGTTAATTAAGCCCTTCACTAACTCCACGTGCAATTAGAGATCTTAGAGGCTAGGGTTAACAGCCTAGAAGAGGCTCTAAAGGCTAATAAGAATAAGAAGAGGAAGTAGAAGGTACTACCTTTGCAACCTATTAATAGTAATAAGGGTAGTGGTGTAGTTCTCTAGAGTCCTTCACGCATTAAGCGTAAAAAGCAAGAACTCTAGGTAAAATAGGACCTTAAGCGCGCTGCAGAGGCAGTAAAAGCTACTAAGAAGTAGCTTCAACACTAGAAGAAGATTATTTAAGTAAAGGAGAAGGAGGATAAGCATGTAGAGTAAGAGAAGAAGAAGGTATTAACTACTAAGGCATAGGCTGCGAAGTGCACTTAAACTAAGGCTTGTAAAGAGGAGGCAAAGCGCAAGAGCAACACAAAAAAAAGTACTTAATTACCTAAACAGGCTAAGAGCAAGGCATTATAGAAATCTTAGTTAAAAGTAATAAAGAATTGTGGTGGTAGTGCTATGCATAGTTAGCGGGTGCCTCACAGGTTGCCCTCACCACCACCACCTACTATAGCATCTACTGGCTGCACTACGCGTCCCCCTAGAAAACTGTAGTAGCTAAAAGTTTCGCAATAGTCTATTTAGTAATCTACTAAATCATCTTGTAATAGCAGCGTCGTGGTGTTGCTCAATAATCTCACTTGTTTCGGGGTACAAAAAGTGATGTTGGTGCATCACGCGCCGCGGTGCACAACGAGGCCGTGCACGTTATCTGTACGTGAAATTTCGCAATTTTTAAATATTTAATGCTAGTGCTAGTAGAACTAAGGGTAGCTATGCAACAACGTTGCAACGTTGTTTTAAGTTTGTTAAATAACGTAGATTATCACCGAGCTGGCCATATCACCGAACTGGCCACTTTCTCTTAGCACGACCACCTTTTAATCTAACACAATATGCCTTAACAACAACAACTCTAGAACACTACTAGAGAAGGCAGAGTTATCCTTACTATCTAGGCCTTCTATGCTAGCTAATTTTGCAGTATCTATAGCGCTGCTAGAGTATTAAACGTACCTTATTAGCAGGTCTCTAATCACCTTTGCAATATCACGTTTTAACTAGACATACACGCTAATTACTAGAAACTTACTATACTAGAGGAGCAGACAATTGTCTAGTATATATTTAACCTTAATTCGCGAGGATTTGCGCCCCAGCTATGTGAGGTAGCAGATATAGCTAATAAGATACTTAGTGTGCGTAGTGAAGAGCTTGTTAGCAAACTATAGGCTAGCAGGCTTGTGACGCGTTTAGACAAGCTTAAAATAGCCTTTAATTAAGCTAAGGATAGACAGAGGATACTATAGGAAGATCCTAAGATAATTAGCGCATAGTTTAAGCTAGTAGAGGATACTTAAGTTAAGTATAGTGTTTGCAACAATAACATGCACAACTTTAATAAAACTAGGTTCTAGATAGGTGTTACTTTGTCTTTAAAGGTTGTAACAGGCTTAGAGAGACGTGCTTAGCCAGAGCTTGTTCAGCCAGGTGATCGCGAGTGGGTTACCGTTATCCAGAGCATATGCGCCGCTGGGTATGCAACCCTGCCTTTCATCATCTACAAAGGACAGGTCCACATCTCTGCCTAGTATAAGGAGACAGATATACCCTACAATTAGAAGCTCTTAGTCTCTAAGAACAGTTAGACAAACAACACACTTAGCCTTAAGTAGTTAAAGCACTTTAACACGCATATAAAGACATGTTAGGTAGGAGTGTATAGGTTGCTTATCTTAGACAGCTATAAGAGCTATCTTAACTAGGAGTTTAAGGACTATTGCCTAGAGAACTAAATCCTTACTCTCTACATACTACCTTACTTATTACACATCCTCTAGCTACTTAATATAGTCTATTTCTTGCTGTTAAAGTGTAAGTACTCCTAATATATTTAAGACTTAGTATGCTAACACGTCTTCTATATTAATAAGAAAGGCTTCCTACTAGCCTTTAGGGACGTGTTCCTTAATATATTTATCCCATCACTATAGGCCTCAAACTCCTTTAGAGTAGTCAGCTGCACTCCCTTAGCAAAGGTTAGAGTCCCTTCTTGCTGTACTTGCTTCCTTTTGTGTGATTTACGACGTGTGGCGGCCTTGTTGGCCGCCTGTAGGCCAGCAACCTGATTGCGCACTAAAACTAGCGAATGCGCCATCAGCTCTGCGCCTTTAGTGAGCTAATTAAGAGCGTTAACTATAGACATTAGCAAGCTATTAGTGTGTCTCTAAATCCTCTCTTAAATTAGCTTTAATTAAGACCTAAATTCTAGGGTGTTGCTTAGTGTTTTAGACTCCCACATACTATTGTCCACAGTAGGTGGCGTTAGCATACACAGCCATACTTTAAGCTTTAATAGCACAGCCTCTAGGTTAAGTAGGACTAGGCCAGCACCTCTAAATCCTCCCTAGATGTTACTCTCTGTAATTAAGGCGTTAAAAGCTGCTTTAAAGCACAGCAAGAACTCAAGTTTAGTGATACGCGTAATCTTGCTGCGCATTAGCCACTTAGCTTGGCGGCCATAGGCCTTCTTTAACAGAGAAAAACAGCCTACGTCAAGTGGCTGTAGTAGGTGCGACAAGTGTGGAGGCATACACAGGGTAATAATCTTGTGTTCCTCACAGTACTAGTGGAATTCGACTGAGTTGTGGCTCTCGTGGCCGTCCAGAATAAGCAGCCAATAGCTGCCAACAGTGCGCGCCTTTGTGTGCTCATCAAAGTGCTTTAACCACTTAACTCTAAGCTTGTTGTTAGTCTAGCTGTAGTTATAGATATTAAGAACCTAGTTGTTAGGTATACTAGGCTCCTTGTACCAGGCAGAGAGGTGGTGCTTGCTAGAGAAGATAATAAAGGGTGGGATAGACCAGCCCTTTGCGCAGATGCCTTAGATAATGCTAGTCCACTCTCAGTCGCCCTGCTGCACTGCCTTTAGTCTCCCTTAACACTTAGAGCCTGTAACAACAGCTCCTATTAATGTAACGCCTATTATAAAGCTAGATTTATTAAAGTTGTAGGTGTCTTTATCTTATATACTATACTTAGCTTTAGTATTCTCTACTAGTTAGAACTAGTCCCTAATTACCTTAGGATCCTTACACAGAGCTCTCTTATAGTTGTACTTGTGATTAAATTTAACTTTAAGCTCTGGCTAACGTTTAACAAAGTTGGCAGCCTAGTTCTTGCTAACGTAGGGCTGGTGGCGCTCAGCAAGCAGAGAATTGGCCATATCGTCTACATCAGCAAGCTGGGGCGAGTATCCTCGCTTGTCTAGCCTCAACACGTGCTGGACAATTCCCTCCTCTTCATTTTTTGTAAGATTTACAGTATTAGGTGTGTAGTCGCAGCGTGGGGTGGCTCTAGCAAGTTGGTCACTAAGCGTGCTTTGAGAGACGTTGTAGATTGCTGCAGCGCGTCGCTGAGAGAGCGTCGCGTCTTGTTGGATAGCCTGGAGAGCAAGCTGTATGTCTGCTTCATTAGAGAGCTTTTTCATGTTGCTGCGTTGAGGCATTGTTAGTAGAGTGAAGTTTGGTGTGGTCTTGACAAAAGTGACCGGTACGCTTGGGTGACCGGCATGCTTGTGGAGTACGTTAGTTGCTGTATAAATTCAATGTGCTTCTAACAATAAAGAATCTTCGTCATGCTATTAGCAGGCATCTAGCTTGTAGGCCTCTAGTAGATATAGAGTTAATTCTGCTTAACATCCTAGCAGATCTAGTTCTAATAAATATCAACGTGTTTAAGCTTAGTACTAAGCTTGTCCTACTCCTTTATAACTATGCCTACAGTCTGTTAGTTATTGCACTAAATAATAGGCGTCTAGTTAAGCTTTAAAGACAGTCCTTTAAACAAGCAGCACCACTCCTCTATCTCTAATCTAGCAAGTGAGAGAGCAAGCAGCTCTGCTTCTGTTGTTAATTTTGTCACAGTGCGTTAAAGTGTTAACTTCTAGTTAACAGTCATGCTAAATAGCTGAAATACGTATCCTTGAGAGCTTTGGCGCGTCTTAACGTCGTTAGTAAAGGAGGCATTAGATGCTCTAAAGAAGATAGGATCGCGATAGTCCTGTGGCGAAGTGAGGTGCTCTTGTATCTCTGCCTCGTCAGTGGCTTGAGCCTGCAGGGCTCGATATTTTGTCTCCAGAATGTGACGCCACACCCTTTGAATAGATTTGACGTGTGCTTGGCCAGGGTTAGTCAAATGTGAAGCGTGGATAACGTGAGCACAAGCCAGATCAGGTTAGGTATACTACGTGAGGTAGCCAAGGTAGCCTACAAGCTCTTAATAGGTCTTCTTCTAAGCTTTGTTTAGTTCCTTAAGAGATTGTTCTAGGTAATTTACTAGCATAGGCACCTCTAAAGGGCGGCTAGTAGAGATAATATTGTACTTAGCAGCAACCTTGTGTCAGATGCTCGTACTGTGAGCCAGAGTATGTGCTTAACGAGATCTTAGGTGGTATGATGATTTATTGATGATCGTGGCGATGGTGTTTCTGCCGTGGCGTCGTGCTGGTTGCTACAGGATTGAAGTGGGGGGGGGGGGGAATTAGCGCTGTTCGCGGCCGCCTGTGTGCGGGCCAATCAGGAGTTGCCAGGTCTCGCTTAATCGACCTGGCAACTGCTGATTGGCTGCGCGACAGGTCCCTGCTCGATTGCGCAGATCCGACCTCTCGCCGCTCGCTCTTATCTGACAATATTACTAAAACTAAGTTCCTGCCATGCTTTATAGGCGCCTACAAGGAGTTATTTACTCCTAGCAATATCTAAGGAGGCTTCTAAGGCGCTAGACTAGTTCCCTTTAAGCTAGAATAGGTTATAATAGGTCTTAATGTCTGCCTACATACCCCACTATTACCTACTGTAGAAGATGCTCCCTGGCAGTCCTAAACCCCCAGTAATACCCTGCAAATAGGGTCATAATTAACGCTAATTTAAGAGAGGATTTAAAGGCATGCAAGCAGCTTACTAACTTTAATAGTTAAGGCCTTTAAAAAGCTCGCTAAAGGCGCAGCTATAGTAGCGCACAAGCTAGTGTTAGCTTAAAAGGAAATCACTGGGCTTTAAGCAGTAAATAAGGCCTCTACGCAACGTAAATTGCATAAAAGAAAGCAGTTACAGTAGGAAGGGGTCCTAATAGCTAAGGAAGGCCTTTAATTAACTACCCTAACTAAGTTTAGGGCGCGTGGTGATGGTAAGAAGGCAGGGAAGCGAGCGCGTGTTAAAGGAGGTAAGGCAACCTAAAGACGCTGTAAACAGTGTTATAAGGTAGGGCATAACTCACGCATGTGTAAAAAGCCTGTAGAAGCTGTTGCTAAATAATATTACATGCTGTACCAGTGTATACAAGGCCAAAGTAGGCCAATGCGAGCCATAATAGGGTGGAGGTTTGGTGTGGTCTTGGCAGTATGAACGACTCTCCCGTATAAACGACTCACCCGTGGAGTACGTTAAGTGCTTGAAATGTTTGAGCAGCTAGTGTAGCAGCGTAGGTGTCTCTGTATGTCTGCTGTAGATTGCTGTGGACAACAATTCGTGCCTTGAATTGATAGAGGTAGCTGTCCTTATTGAACTTGTATGTGAATACCTACATCAGGGGTAACACCTCTGCATCAGCAGTCTCTGCTGTCTGTGTTGTCTTAGCAAAGCAGCCTTTGCCCTAGATCTTGTGATACTCTTTTTAAGCAGCTTGTCAAAATTGCTCTCTAAATTAATAAGAGTTAAGCTCTTAATATAACTGCAGAGGTCTTGACACCTGTGTGCAGTGTATCTTTGTTGTTAGCTCAGCCTTTAACGTGTTTTATAAGCGAGTGCGCATTACAAGGGAGTGCACACCCCACCAACATTTTCTAGTAGTATTCTAAAGTTGTTGTTGTTAAGGCATATTATATTAGGGTAAAAGGTGGTTGTGCCAAAAGAAAGTGGCCAGTTTAGTGATATGGCCCGCTCGGCTATAATCTACGTTAATGGCCGAGATCTCCACATACGACCATAGGACGTTGAAAACAAGGCTTCCCGTTCGCTCAGCCCTATTTAAGCAACGTACCGGCGGATTAGTAGTTAGGTGGGTGACCACTAGCGAATACCCGCTGTTGTATGTTTTTGCCATTGTTTGGCTCTTGTAGCCGACCTTCAGCTGTCTGCGCACGAAACCTACACTTCATCAACAGCATTCCTTACTTTTTGTCAGCGCTGGGCGCAGGCTTCCTCAAAACATGATATTCAAAGACAGTAACGTGTTTTACAAGCGAGCGCCGCGTACAAGCGAGCGCCGCACCCCACCAAACTTGTGCACCTCTCTCATCTCAACGTACAATGGCCCAACGCAGCGCTGCTCTATCAGCTTCAAATGAAGCAGACGTTCAGCTTGCTATCTTATCTATTAATTCTTACCAGATACAGAGCAATCGCAGTGCTGCTGTTATCTATAGCGTACCTGAACGAACAATCCGCCGCCTACGCGCTGGCAAGCCTGCCCGACGTGATTGCCAGCCCAACTCAAAGAAGCTTACTCTGCGTGAAGAGGAGGTGATTATCAGCTATATACTCAATCTGGACTAACGTGGTTTTGCGCCTACGTACGCAGCTGTACGTGATATGGCTGATAAGCTGCTGGCTGCGCGCGGTGCAGGTCAGGTTGGCGTCCACTGGCCACGCAACTTTGTCAAGCGTACAGACAGTCTCACGACGCGTTTCAATCGAGCGTACAACAGACAGAGAGCCCTGTGTGAGGATCCAGCTCTAATCAGAAGCTGGTTTGAGCTTATAGAGGAGACAAAGGCTAAGTACAGTATCTGCAATAATGACGTCTACAACTTTGATGAGGCTGGCTTTATAATAGGCAAGATCACGACTTAGCTTGTTGTGACAGGGTCAGAGAGGAGAGGCAGGCCAAAGGCTATCCAGCCAGGCAATTGTGAGTGGGTGACGTTGATCGCTGCAATCAACGCAGCTGGCTGGTCAGTCCTGCTGTTCCTTATCTTTGCTGGCAAGTACCACCTCTCTGCCTAGTACGAGGAGGATATCCCACATAACTGGGTGATTGTAGTTAGTGACAACAGCTAGACAAACAATAAGCTAGGAGTTAAGTAGCTAAAGCACTTCAACGCTCACACAAAGGCTCGTGTAGTAGGAGCACATTGCCTGCTTATTCTTGATAGCCACAAGAGCCACCACTCTCTTAACTTCCAAGAGCTCTGCAAGGAGAACAATATCTATACGCTCTGTATGCCGCCTCACTCATCCCACCTACTACAGCCTCTTGACGTTGGCTGCTTCTCGCTGTTGAAGCGCGCGTATAGCCATGAGGTTGAGAGCCTGATCTGCCACTATATCAACCATATCACCAAGCTTGAGTTTCTGCCAGCGTTCAAGGCAGCGTTCAATCAATCATTCACCTCAGCCAATATCTGCTCAGCCTTTCGAGGCGCCGGCCTTG
>NW_022984787.1:219749-222551 GCF_010094145.1 Didymella exigua CBS 183.55
AGGAGAGGCCGGCCGAAGGCTATCCAGCCTGGCAATCGCGAGTGGGTCACGGTGATCCAGGGAATCAATGCTGCTGGCTGGGCTATCCCACCGTTCATCATCTTTGCTGGCCAGTACCACCTTTCTGCCTGGTATGAGGAAGACATCCCACGCGATTGGGCTGTTGCAGTCAGTGAGAACAGCTGGACAACCAACGAGCTTGGAGTTGAGTGGCTGAAGCACTTTATTAAGCATACAGATGGCAAGGTAGTTGGGGCGCGCCGGCTGCTGATCCTGGATGGCCATGAGAGTCACCACTCTCTTGAATTTCAGGAGCTCTGCAAGAAGAACAATATCTGCACGCTCTGCATGCCGCCTCACTCATCCCACCTGCTGCAGCCGCTTGACGTTGGCTGCTTCTCGCCGTTGAAGCGCGCGTACAGCCGCGAGATTGAGGCGCTGATCCGCCACCACATCAACCACATCACGAAGCTTGAATTCCTGCCAGCATTTAAGGCAGCGTTCAATCAATCGTTTACCTCAGCCAATATCTGCTCAGCCTTTCGAGGTGCAGGCATTGTACCTCTCCAACCAGACGTTGTACTGTCAAAGCTTGACGTGCAGCTGCGTACACCTACTCCAGCTGCTCTGCCAGAGGCTCCCTGGCAGGCTCGTACGCCGAGCAACGTACGTGAGCTTGAGGCTCAATCAACGTTGATTCGTGAGCGCGTAAGAAAGCATAAGAGCTCCTCGCCAGCTTCAATTATTGACGCGATTGACCAGCTCAAGAAGGGCGCTGAGGTGATGATGCTCTCAGCTGAGCTGATGCGCGATCAGATCACTGGCCTTGAGAGAGCAAATGAGGCAGCGTCTGCACGTAAACAGCGCAAGAAAAAGCGTATACAGCAGCGTGGGGTCTTAACAAAGGGAGCTGGCGAGGATATCCTTACTTAACGTGAGGCTAATTAGCAGATTGCTTGTGAAGAGCGTCAAGGAGGAGAGCAATTAGGTGTTAGCTGCCAGGCTCTTGCGCGCTGTAAGAGGTGCAGAGAGACTGGGCATAACTCTTGTACATGCAAGAAAGATACTTTAGATACTGTTTAATCTACTCTATTAATATCTACATACTATCTCATCTTGTTGTTAGCATGGGTTCAATCATTCCTATCTAAGCGCCAGCTAAGACTATCCTTTAATGGAGAAACAGAAGGCTTTAGCAGCGTTACAGCAGGAATTCCACAAGGCAGCCCTGTCTTACTAATCCTGTTTCTAATATATATTAGACCTCTGTTTTAATCTATTACAAACTACTCCCTTTCCTCCCTAGACAACCTAGCAATTACAGCATCATCTACTAGCCTAAAGAAGAATGCCTGCTTGCTAGAAAGAGACATAGCAAGCCTATTTGCTAAAGGAGCAAGCTGTGCTATACAATTTAATGCAGCAAAGACAGAGCTTATTTACTTTATAACAAGTAACAAAGCTATTAGCTCTACACTTACCCTGCCAGACAGGTCTACTATAGAGCCTAAAAAGACAGTAAAGTCGCTAGGAATCTACTTTGACAATGCACTCTTATTCAAAGAACACGTAGCTACAAGGATTAGCTAAGCAAGAAACGCTTTCTATAGAATGTGCAGACTTGCAAACAGCAACAGAGGCCTCCCTCCTAGCGCTATAAGACAGCTATATTTAGCATGCGTTTCTAGCATTGCAGATTATGGCTGCCGGGTCTTCTAGAAACAACAAGCAGGAATAGCAAAGCAACTCCAAGGACTACAGAATCTTGCCCTAAGGAAAATCCTAGGAACCTTTAGGACCTCTCCTAAAGCACCACAGGAGACAGAAGCAGCACTCCCTCCCCCTGCTATAAGACTAAATACTGCTCTAAGAAAGTATGCCTTTAGAGCTAGAAAGCCACCTAAAGACCACACTGTTTACATTGCAATTAAGACTCTAAAAGCTACTCTACAGTTAACGTACCCCACGGGCGAGTCGGACACACGGGCGAGTCGGACACTTTTGCCAAGACCCTACTAAACCTCACCCTATTATGGCCCAAAACACCACACTCTGGCGCTGCAAGGTGCAGTACTACTTCTGTATCATTCTTGCACGTTCGCGCGTTGTGCCTAGTCTAATTACACCATCCACAGCGTTGTTAGGAGGGCTCACCCACTTCAGCGCGCACCTGCTTCTTTGACTTCTTTCAATCACCACGTGCCCTAAACTCCTTTAGAGCTGCTGTCTGCTGCCCTTCCTTAACTGTAAGGGTCCCTTCCTTCTAGATTTGCTTTCCTTTGCGCGATTTACGTTCTGTGGCAGCTGCTAGAGCTGCGTGAAGCTCAGCGTTCTCCTGTTGCGCCAAAACTAGCTTGTGCGATAGAATCGCTCCCCCCTTTGCGTAGTGCTCAAGCGCGCTCAGCACAGAATTAGGTGAGCTACCCTGCTACTTCTTATACTTCTCTTGAATTAGAGTTAATTGCGACTAAAGTTCTAGGGTATTGTTAGGGGTTTACAACTGCTAGGGCTTGTTATTATTAGGGAGTTGTAGTAATAGAGTGCGCACATCGGGAAAAGTTTTTCGAAATCCGGCCTAGACCGGCCGTTGCTGACAGTCGTGGCATGGTCGTGCAACGGCCATTCAACGGCCCCAACGGCCCCAATTTGCGCCCAACGGCCCCAATTTCGCGCCAACGTTGCCAACGGCCAAAACGCTGAGTGCCTATATTCAACGAACTCGAAACGACGTTGCAACGTCGTTGCATGGCTACCCTCAGTGCTAGCACTAGCATTAAATATTCAAAAATTGCGAAATTTCAC
>NW_022984787.1:224800-227082 GCF_010094145.1 Didymella exigua CBS 183.55
CGTTCGCGCAGGCTTTAGAGGTGCTGGGCTAGTCCCACACAACCCAGAGGTGGTGTTATCAAAGCTTGATGTGCGCCTGCGCACGCCAACGCCACCAAAACCCAGCGACGTCGCCTGGGAGCCAAAGACACCACGCACTGCTCACGAAGTAGAGGAGCAGTCAACTCTAATTCGAAAGCAGATTCAAATCCATCAAGGGTCTCTAGCAAGTTCGTTAGATGAGCAGGTCAAACAGTTAGCAAAGGGCGCTCAGCAGATAGCTCATAATATAGTGTTAATGCAGGAGGAAATGGGCTGCCTTCGAGACGCTGTAGAAGCGTCTACAAAGCACAAGACCTGTAAGCAATAATATATATGCGCAGAGGAGACCCTTACAGTTAGCGAAGTAGCTAACTTAATTGCTAAAAAGGAGGGTAGGGGTTGTGGTGAGGGCGAGACGCCTGCAAAGAGGGTGCGCGTTGGACAACGCTGTGGGCGTTGCGGTGAGATTAGACACAATTCCCGCACTTGTAAGGTGGAAATAGAGGACGCAGATGATAGTAAAGCTTCTAAATAATACTATCTAGGCCTGCAAACAATTATTTATTCGTGTTGTGTTGTGATATAGCGCTGCGCAGGCGTTCTGTTGTTGAAAGTGCGGCGCTCGGTTGGGTGCGGCGCTCGCTTGTGAAACACGTTACATGTTAAAGTACTTTAACTAGTTAAGACTAAGTTTGTTAGTAGTCTAGCTATTCTTAGAGACCCTAATAACCTAATTATAGGGTAGATTATCCTCTTTGTACTAGTTTAAGAGGTGGTTATAGCCCTAGAAGATAATAAAGGGCAGAATAGCCTAACGTGTTTCACAAGCGAGCGCCGCACCCAACCGAGCGCCGCACTCTCGCTGCCAGAACGCCGGCGCAACAACAGCGCGTAATGTCTCAACGACAACAAGCTCCTACACTCTATACTGAAGCTGATGTACAGCTTGCTATATCTGATAACGTACCCCACGGGCGAGCGAGCCAACGGGCGAGCGAGCCACTTTTGCCAAGCCCCCACCAAAACCTGACCTATTATGGCCTAAAACACCACACTTTGGCACTCTGTGGCAGACTACGGCATATAATATCACTCAGAGACTACTTCTACATCAATCTTGCACGTTCGCGCGTTGTGGCCAGTCTGATTGCACCTTCTGCAGCGCCTTTGGGTTGGCTCACCCTCTTGAGCGCGCACCCGCTTCTTTAGCTTCTTCCCATCACCACGCGCCCCAAACTCCTTTAGAGCTGCTAGTCGCTGCCTATCTCTAACTATTAGGGTCCCTTCCTTCTAAACCTGCTTTCTTTTGTGTGATTTTTGTCGCGTAGCAGCCTCATTAGCTGCTTGAAGCTTGCTAATTTCCTGTTAGGCCAAAACTAGCTTGTAGGATAAAATTACTCCCCCCTTTGCGTAGTGCTTAAGCGCGCTTAGAACAGAGTCTGGTGAGCTACCCTGCTGCTTCTTATACTTCTCTTAAATTAGAGTTAATTGCGACCTAAATTCTAGGGTATTACTAGGGGTTTGCAACTGCTGGGGCTTGCTGTTAGTAGGGAGTAGTAGTGATAGAGTCTGCAGCTTCACATTAAGGGTTAAAATAACCTATTCTAGGTTAAAGGGGACTAATCTAGCACCTTAGAACCCTCCTTAGATGTTGCTAGGAGTAAACACTACATTGTAGGCTGCTTTAAAGCATAGGAGGAACTTAGTCTTTGTAAGGTAGGTAATCTAGTTGCGTATAAGCATTTTAGCTTAGCGCCTATACGCCAGCTTCAAAGGGGCAAAACAACCTACATTAAGTAGCTATAGGAGGTGTGATAAGTGCAGAGGCATATATATAGTAACAATCTTGTTATCCTTGCAGTATTGCTAGAATTGGAGCGAGTTGTGGCTCTCGTGGCCATCAATAACTAGCAGTTAGTAGGTACTAACAGTTCGCCCCTTTGTATGCGCGTTAAAGTGCTTCAACTACTTAAGACCAAGCTTATTAGTAGTCTAGCTGTTACTAGAGACTCTAATAACCTAATCCTAGGGCAGGTCTTCCTCCTTGTACTAGCTAGAGAGGTAGTGGCGTGCCTTAAAGATAATAAAGGGCGGAATAGCCTATCCTTTTGCATTAATGCCCTGTATGACTGTTGTCCACTCCTAGTTGCCTGGCTGGACTGTTTTTGGCCTTCCTAGTCTCTCTAAAGCTGTAACGACTGCTCCTAAGGAGATCTGGCCCATCATAAAGCCTGTCTTATTAAAGTTGTAGGTATTGTTAT
>NW_022984787.1:227892-230402 GCF_010094145.1 Didymella exigua CBS 183.55
TAAGAGAGCGCGGCGCAAAGCCTGTTAGCAAGAACTGGGTTGACAACTTGGTAAAGCGTACACCAGAGCTCCAGAAGCGGTGGACCCGCCCATACGATCGCCAGCGGGCTGCCTGCGAGGACCTAGCAGTTATCCAGCCCTAGTTCACGCTTGTTCAGTCTATAAAGGCGAAGTATGGTATTATAGACAAGGATGTGTACAACTTTAATAAGTCTAGCTTCCTAATAGGCAAGATATTGTTGCAGCTAGTAGTAACAGGCTTAGAGAAGCCTAGGAAGCAGAAGAAGATCTAACCTAGCAATTGTGAGTAGGTTACCCTAGTACAAGGCGTTAGGTTAACAGAGAAGGTTATCCTACTATTCCTTATCCTTGCAGGCAAGGTTCTTATCTCTAACTAGTTTACTAAGGACCTCCTACAGGACTAGGTTATTAATGTTAGTCCTACTAGCTAAACTAACAATAATCTAGCGCTTACCTAGCTCTACTACTTTAATACGCATGCGAAGCTAGTTAGGGTCTACCAGCTACTTATTATTGACGGCCATAAGAGCTACTGCTCAGTGGCTTTCTAAGATCTCTGCAGAGAGAAGAAGATAATCACTCTCTGTATGCCCCCGCACTCGTCGCACCTGTTGCAGCCACTTGACGTCGCCTGCTTCTCGCCACTAAAGCGCCTGTATAGCGACGAGGTTTTGGCCTTAGCACGCAGTTGCATCTACTATATTAATAAGGAAACCTTCCTGCTAGCCTTTAAATCAGCGTTTAGTAAGGTGTTTACTAGAGAGAATGTTCGCGCAGGCTTTAGAGGTGCTAGGCTAGTCCCACACAACCTAGAGGTGGTGTTATTAAAGCTTAATGTGCGCCTGCGCACGCCAACGCCACCAAAACCTAGTAACGTTGCCTGGGAGCCAAAGACACCACGCACTGCTTACAAAGTAGAGGAGCAGTTAACTCTAATTTAAAAGCAGATTTAAATCTATTAAGGGTCTCTAGCAAGTTTGTTAGATAAGCAGGTTAAATAGTTAGCAAAGGGCGCTTAGCAGATAGCTTATAATATAGTGTTAATACAGGAGGAAATAAGCCACCTTTAAGACACTGTAGAAGCGTCTATAAAGCGCAAGACCTGTAAGCAACAATATATACACACAGAGGAGACCCTTACAGTTAGCAAAGTAGCTAACTTAATTACTAAAAAGGAGGGTAGGGGTTGTGGTAAGGGTAAGACGCCTGTAAAGAGGGTGTGTGTTAGACAACGCTGTAGGTGTTGTGGTAAGATTAGACATAATTCCTACACTTGCAAGGTAGAAATAGAGGATGTAGATAATAGTAAAGCTTCTAAATAATACTATCTAGGCCTGCAAATAATTATTTATTTGTGTTGTGTTGTGATATAGCGCTGCGCAGGCGTTCTGTTGTTGAAAGTGCGGCGCTCGGTTGGGTGCGGCGCTCGCTTGTGAAACACGTTACCCTTTAGCATTAATGCCCTTAATAACTGTTGTCCACTCCTAATTGCCTGGCTGGACCTGCTTTAGCTGTCCTTGTCTCTCTAAAGCTGTGACAACTACTCTAGTAGATATCTAGCCTATCATGAAGCCTGTCTCATCAAAGTTGTACGTGTTGTTATCCTGGATGCCATACTTGGCTTTGATATTGGCTACTAGGCTAAACTAGCCCTAGATTATCTCAGGATCCTCGCAGAGGGCTCTCTTGTAGTTATAATTGCGATTAAACTTCACTTTAAGCTCTGGTTGGCGCTTAACAAACGTACTGGGCCAGTTTAGGCCAACATGGCCCAGACTGCGCTCAGCGCGCAAAGAATTGGCCATATCAGCCACAGCTGCTAGCTGAGGGGAAAATCCTCGCGCGTCTAGCTCAAGTATATAATTAACAATCACCTGCTCCTTAGTATTGGTTAGGCTCTGTGATTTGGGCATAGAATTAACTCGTGAAGGTCGTCCAGCGCGTCGGTTGCTTAGTGTCTGTAGGGGAGCTCTATAGATAGCTGCAGCGCGCTGTAGAGAGAGAGTCGCGTCTTGTTTAAGAGCTTGAAGCGCAAGCTGTATCTGAGCTTCTTTTAACGCGTCTGACTGGCGTTTGTGGAGAGGCATTGGTGTAGTAAGGGTGTTTTGGTAGGGTCTTGGCAAAAGTGTCCGACTCGCCCGTGTGTCCGACTCGCCCGTGGGGTACGTTACAACAAGAAGACTTAGAGTCTAGCACAGAACAAGAGGAAGAAGCTGCTCTCTTAAGGCTAAGAACAGGCCCACCTACTTAGCTTATGTAAATTGTATAATTAATACAAAATGCTACTCCTAGCACAGAAGAAGAAGAACTGCAGGACTACTATTTCTGCCCCTAGAACAGGACTATATTATACACAGCAGAGATCTCTAAACTCTCTAAAGAAGAAGAAGCAGAGCAACACAAAAAGCAAATGCTACAGAGACTAGGAGACAACCTACTCGCTATCTATACAGACGCCTCTTCTATTAAGAAAGGCACAGGAATAGGAA
>NW_022984787.1:231997-239456 GCF_010094145.1 Didymella exigua CBS 183.55
CAAGAAAGAAAATAAAGAGCAGCCTACAGGAGACAAGACTTACAATGTCCCTTCTCCTAGACACAAACAGGGGAATCTAAGCTACACTAGCTTTTATTTAAGAAACTAAAGTAGGCACACGCAAGTGGTACCTACAGCAAACAACAGACAACTAATTTCCTTGGTTTATAACTAGAGCACAGGCTCTCACTATATGTCTACGAACCTATATATACTATTCCCTTACATAGAAAAAACTTGTAAATTACTAGAGCAGCCTCACTGCTCTCGTCCTATATAGTCTTAGACTCACACAGGACGTTAAACTAATCAATTAATCAATCAATCAACACAAGAGATCTAAGTCTTTTCAGACAACTAGGCAGCTATTCTAAGGCTAAAGACTCCTTCTAATAACCCTAGACAAGCTTAGCAAATCTGCTGCACAAACGCAGCAAAGGCAATTTACAGCAAAGGTGCAACAATTAGTCTACACTAGACCCTAGGATACCTGGATATCACAGGAAACAAAAAAGTAGACGCCTTAGCAAAATAAGCTACAAAATAGCAACTAGTATCTAATACTACAAGCCTTGCAATAACAGGTATTAGGATTAAAGCTATTGCAAGACAAGAGTGGCAACAGAAACTCCAAGCCTACTCTACAAAAGCAAAGCTTAGAAATCCTAGCACCTGTGCAGCAAGATTCTTGCTAAAACTAACAAGCAAGATAACACTGCTAAAAAACACTAGAAGAGAAATTGCAAGCGCATACTACTAGCTAAAGCTTAGACATAGATACAATAAAGCATATCTATACAATAACGTGGTTTATCACCGAGCCGCCAGGTATCACCGAACCGCCACCCCTCGCCAATTTTGCGACTGTTACGATAATTATTACAATGCCATCACAACGCAACGCGCAATCACCCTATAACAAAGGTACACTATACCTTGCTATCTAAGCTACAAAAGCTACTATGCCTGACAGTATAAATCACGTGTCTAAGGCCTTTGGTGTTCCCTAATTAATGTTGAGAGACTAACGCGCAGGAGGGCTTGCACAACGCGATTGCAAGGCTAATTTAAAGAAGCTGACAAAGGTAGAAGAGGAGGCAATAGTTGACTGTATACTTAAGCTGGACAGGCAAGGAATAGGCGCAACAAAGACTATGGTGCAAGATATAGCTAATGATCTGCTTGCTGCACGTGGTGAAGGACCTGTTAGCAAGCTCTGGGTAAACAGGTTCAACACGCGTACCTAACAAATTAAGCTTCGACGTAGCCAACTGTACAATTGTTAACAAGCCCTGAATAAAGATACACGCGTTATAACGCCCTAGTTTGAGCTAGTTAGGAATACAAAGGAGAAGTACAGAATCCTAGATAGAGATACCTACAACTTTAATAAGACTAGGTTCATGATAGGCATAATTAGGTCTAAGATAGTGTTCACAGGCTTAAAGAAGCGATCTAACCCTAAGAATATCTAGCCTAGCAATTAGGAGTGGGTCACAATCATCATTGGTGTCTGCGCTGCTGGCTAGGCTATCCCACCCTTTATTATCTTCTAAGGCAAGGTCCTGATTACAACCTAGTACCCTAATCTGCCTCGCGATTAGGTAATTGCGACTAGCAAGAATAGCTAGACAACAAACAAGCTTAGTCTAGAGTAGTTAAAGCACTTTAACGCGTCTACAAAAGAGTGTATTGTTGGCGCCTACTGTCTGCTTATTATTAATGGCTACAAGAGCTACAACTCTGCAGAGTTCAAGGAATACTGCGTAGAACACAAGATTATTACCTTGTGTATGCCCCCACACTTGTCGCACCTGTTGCAGCTGCTTAACATAGCCTGTTTTAGCCCCTTAAAGAGGGCGTACTTAATTAAGGTTAACGCCTAGTCATAATACTTAAAGACACAAATTAAGAAAGAGTTCTTCCTTACTAGCTTCTAGACAGCCTATTACAAGGCTATTACAAAAGACAATATCCACGGAGGCTTTAGAGGCGCAGGACTAGTTCCTTTTGACCTAGAGCGAGTGCTATTGAAGCTTGATGTGGTCCTTCACACGCCAACACCACCACCACTAGAGACTACCCTATAGGAATCCAAAACACCAACCAGCGCAAAGGAGGTTAAGTCACAAACGTTGTATATCTGTGAGCGCATGCAATTGCACAGAGATTCGCCCCTGTCTCCTATTATAAAATCACTTAACTCGCTTGCTAGAGGGGTTGCGCGGATAGACCATGCCAACGTGCTGCAGAGAAGGGAAATAGATAGCATAAAGAAGGCTATTAAGGCTCTGACAGCGCAGCGTGGTTGCAAAAGAAAGTATATCTAGACAGAGGAGGCTCTCACGGTTGGTGAGGTACAGGATATAATAGCTAAGAAGGACAGTGGTGGTGGTGAGGCATCTGAACAGTCTAGGAAGAAGGTGCGCAAAGAGAGGCACTGCAGACGTTGCAGCAAGACTGGCCACAATTTGCGCACCTGCACTGCAGAAATATTAGATGCAGATAATAGCGCTGCTTCTGAAGAGTAATTGTAGCAATTGTAAGTATTAGTACAGTGTTGTGGTTAAGCGTAATAGTTGTGTAATAGTTAGTGACTCTAAAAAAGTTGGTGAGGGGTGGCGGTTCAGTGATACCTGGCGGCTCGGTGATAAACCACGTTATACAAAAAACAGAAAGCTCTAAATGCAGCTGTGGATATACATAAACACCTTAACACCTAACGTATTCCACAGGCGAGCGCCGCACACGGGCGAGCGCCGCACACGGGCGAGCGCCGCACCTCACCAAACTTACGCACCTTATTTAACGTCTAACTTCACAACGTTATAATAATGTAACGTGAGTGTATAGCGAGTCGGACAGCTAAGCGAGTCGGACACCCTAACAAGCTATTAGGCCTACTATCTGCAATTGCTTAACACCACAACGCAGCAGTGCAATCTATAGTAGATAATATTAATTGCTAATGTCTACTATGTCTTTCTTACACGTGCGCAAATTGTGCCTAGTCTCTCTACAGCGCCTACAGTGCCCTTTACCCCTCTTACCTGCACCTGTTTGAACTCTACCCTCACAACTCTCCCCTTTAACCTGCGCCTCAACGTCGCGTTAGGCTATTAAGTCCTCTGCCTCTTCCTTTGGCAGATCTCCGCCCTTCTAAATACGCTTTCTTTTCCGTGATTTGCGCTCAGAGGCTGCTTTATTTGACGCTTCAAGCTGCAGCACTCGGGCTGCCAATAACGTCTGCCCATGCAGCAGCATTGCCGTGCCTCTCTGCAGCTGATCAACGATCTTAACCATTGGAGTTAGTAACAATCCTTGGTGCTTTTGAATACAATCGCGAAGCAGCGTTAATTAAGCCTCTATCTCACCAGCGTTAGTGGGTGTCTTAGGGTTCTATTGGGGCTCCCCTAAGAGAGGCGGCGTTGGCGTGCGAACCTTAACATTAAGCTTTAATAGTACTACTAATAGGTTACTAGGCACTAAGCCAGTTACTCTAAAGCTTGACAGGATATTTGCCTTTAAAAACGCCTTGTCAAACACCTTTACAAAGGTTGCAAGAAAGGCTTTCTTGTCAATCTAGCTAATATAGTCTAGTGCCAAGACTCTGATCTCTTTGCTGTACGCCCGCTTTAAGGGGGCAAAACAACCCACATCAAGTGGCTGTAGGATGTGAGATGAGTGCGGAGGCATACACAGGGTAATTATCTTATTCTCCTCGCAGAGATTCTGGAAGGCAAGCAACTTGTGGCTCTCATGGCCGTCAATTATCAGCAGCACGTGGCTACCCACCCTCCAGCCCTGAATCTGCTCAACAAAGTGCCTTAGCCAGGCTACACCAATGTCGTTCGTAGTCCAGCTGTTGTTACTAACCCTAATGCGCCATTAGGGCTTTAAATTAGGGTACTAAGACGCGTTGTAGTTCTTTGCTTTGAAGATAAGGTAGGGCGCAATTGCCCAGCCCATCGCGTTGATTGCAGCAATCAATGTCACCCACTCATAGTCTCCCTGCTGGACCCCAATAGGATCCATGCGTCTCTCTAATGCAGTGACTACTTTAACGCAATTTCCAATGCCTATAGTAAAGCCAGTCTTGTTAAAGTTATAGGTATCTTCGTCCTGGATGCTGTACTTGGCCTTAATGTTCTGTACTAGGTCAAACTAGGGTCTAATAACCCCTTAGTCGCTGCAAAGGACTCTCTAGTAATCCCTCTGTTAACTCATACGCGATTAGAGTCCAGGTTCGCGTTTAACAAAGTTTGAAGCCCATCGCGGACCGACAGGTCCTGCGTCACGTGCAGCGCGCAGTTGGTTAGCCATAGCTTCAACCCAATAGAGCGTTGGGGCATGCCCTTGCTCGTCAAGCTTCCTAATATACTGCGCAAGCGTCTGCTCTTCTGTCTTAGTCAGAGCTGATGATTTGGGGTGGGTATCACGTGTTGACTGCTTCCCAGCGCGTCAGTCTTGGAGAGTCGATTTTGGCACTTTGTAGACGTCAGCAGCGCGTCGCACGCTGAGATTTTGGGGATTCTTTGTTGCTTAGAGTGCAAGCTTAACCCTATCTTCTTTTAGGAGCAATTCAAGGTTGGGTGGTTAATCTATTGTGGTTTAAAGGTTGGTAGGCTTAACAGCTTGTTAGGGTGTCCGACTCGCTTAGCTGTCCGACTCGCTATACACTCACGTTAATATACAAAAAACAGAAAGCTCTAAATATAGCTGTAGATATACACAAACACCTTAACACCTACTGCTTAGCTGTAGAAACTACAGAGAAGCAAGAAAGAAAATAAAGAGCAGCCTACAGGAGACAAGACTTATAATGTCCCTTCTCCTAGACACAAACAGGGGAATCTAAGCTACACTAGCTTTTATTTAAGAAACTAGAGTAGGCACACGCAAGTTGTACCTACAGCAAACAACAGACAACTAATTTCCTTTGTTTATAACTAGAGCACAGGCTCTTACTATATGTCTACAAACCTATATATACTATTCCCTTACACAGAAAAAACTTGTAAATTACTAGAGCAGCCTCACTGCTCTCGTCCTATATAGTCTTAGACTCACACAGGACGTTAAACTAATCAATCAATCAATCAATCAATCAACCACATTACAAAGAAGGAGATCCTGCTATGCTTTAAAGCAGCTTACAAGAAAGCTATAGCCGCTAGCAACATCTAGGGAGGGTTCTAAGGGGCTAGATTAGTCCCTTTTAACCTAGAAAGGGTTATATTAACCCTTAATGTGAAGCTGCACACTCTTTTACTACTACTCCCCACAAACAATAAGCCCTAGCAGTTGCAAACCCTAAGTAATACCCTAGAATTTAAGTCGCAATTAGCTCTGATTCAAGACAAATATAAGAGGGAACAGGGTAGCTTACCTACTTCTGTTCTAAGCGCAATTAAGCACTATGCAAAGGGGGGAGCTATCCTGTCGCATAAGCTTGCGCTTGCACAAAAACAAATCCATGAGCTTAAAGCAGCTGCTAAGGCCACTACACAACGCAAATTGCACAAAAGAAAGCGTACTTAAGCTAAATGAAGCCTTGCAGTTGAAGAGGGCTAGCGGTTAACTGCTCTAAGGGAGTTTAGAGCGCGAAGTGATAGATAGATTGATTGATTGATTGATTAGTTTAACGTCCTGTGTGAGTCTGAGACTATATAGGACAAGAGCAGTAAGGCTGCTCTAGTAATTTACAAGTTTTTTCTGTGTAAGGGAATGGTATATATAGGTTTGTAGATATATAGTGAGAGCCTGTGCTCTAGTTTTAAACAAAGGAAATTAGTTGTCTGTTGTTTGCTATAGGTACTACTTGCGTGTGCCTACTTTAGTTTCCTATATAAAAGCTAGTGTAGCTTAGATTCCCCTATTTATGTCTAGGAGAAGGGACATTATAAGTCTTGTCTCCTGTAAGCTGCTCTTTATTTTCTTTCTTGCTTCTCTGTAGTTTCTATAGCTAAGCAGTAGGTGTTAAGGTGTTTGTGTATATCTATAGCTATATTTAGAGCTTTCTGTTTTTTGTATATTGTGTAGATATGCTTTGTTGTATCTATGTCTTAGCTTTAGCTAGTAGTATGCGCTTGCAATTTCTCTTCTAGTGTTTTTTAGCAGTGTTATCTTGCTTGTTAGTTTTAGCAAGAATCTTGCTGCAAAGGTGCTAGGATTTCTAAGCTTTGCTTTTGTAGAGTAGGCTTAGAGTTTCTGTTGCCACTCTTGTCTTGCAATAGCTTTAATCCTAATACCTGTCATTGCAAGACTTGTTATATTAGATACTAGTTGCTCTTTTATAGCTTGTTTTGCCAAGATGTCTGCTTTTTTGTTTCCTGTAATATCTAGGTGTCTTAGGGTCTAGTGTAGGCTAATTATTGCGCCTTTGCTATTAATTGCCTTTGCTGCGTTTGTGTAGCAGATTTGCTAAGCTTGTCTAGGGTTATTAGAAGGAGTTTTTAGCCTTAGAATAGCTGCCTAGTTGTCTACAAAGACTTAGATCTCTTGTGTTGCTCTGGCTATAGAAGCTGCAAACTTAAAGGCTCTTGTTATGCCTTCTAGCTCTTTATTGTATACAATCTAGCCTTTGCTAATATTATATTTAGTAGAGTAGATTTCTTTAGCCTGCTATTTATAGTCTAGAGCAGTAACTCCTATTCCTATTCCTGTGCCTTTCTTAATAGAAGAGGCGTCTGTATAGATAGCGAGTAGGTTGTCTCCTAGTCTCTGTAGCATTTGCTTTTTGTGTTGCTCTGCTTCTTCTTCTTTAGAGAGTTTAGAGATCTCTGCTGTGTATAATATAGTCTTGTTCTAGGGGAAGAAATAGTAGTCCTGCAATTTTTCTTCTTCTGTGCTAGGAGTAGCATTTTGTATTAATTGTATAATTTGCATAAGCTAAGTAGGTAGGCCTGTTCTTAGCCTTAGGAGAGCAGCTTCTTCCTCTTATTCTGTGCTAGACTCTAACTAAGTCTTCTCTTTATAACTGTAGAGTGGCTTTTAGAGTCTTAATTATAATATAAATAGGGTGGTCTTAGGTAGCTTTCTAGCTCTAAAGGCGTACTTTCTTAGAGCAGTATTTAGTCTTATAGCAGGGGGAGGGAGTGCTGCTTCTGTCTCCTGTGGTGCTACAGGAGAGGTCCTAAAGGTTCCTAGGATTTTCCTTAGGGCAAGATTCTGTAGTCCTTAGAGTTGCTTTGCTATTCCTGCTTGTTGTTTCTAGAAGATCTAGCAATCATAATCTGCGATGCTAGAAACGCATGCTAAGTATAGCTGTCTTATAGCACTAGGAGGGAGGCCTCTATTGCTATTTGCAAGTCTGCACATTCTGTAGAAAGCGTTTCTTGCTTGGCTAATCCTTGTAGCTACGTGTTCTTTAAAGGAGAGTGCGTTATTAAAGTAGATTCCTAGCCACTTTACTGTCTTTTTAGGCTCTATAGTAGACCTGTCTAGCAGGGTAAGTGTA
>NW_022984787.1:240518-242340 GCF_010094145.1 Didymella exigua CBS 183.55
GTTGCTTAGTCGATAGAGTAGTCGTATAGGGATGGTTTTGAGCCGTTGCTCAGTCGATTTCGTCTAGGTATATGGGGTCGGTATAGCTAGTTATGATAGGGGGGTATTCGTAATAAGGCGGCTAGCTATATAACTATTGCTGGCAAGGCAAGTAGCTATATAGCTAAGGAGAGAGCCGCTGCTCTGGCGATTTGTTCCTCTGTCTGTCTGCTGTCTCCGACCGGTCTAAATCTATTAGCGCACAGACCACTGCAGAGATTTCATCTTAACTGAGACCAGGTCACAACTCTGTTCAGCTTGCAATGGCCAGCGCGCCTGTTCCAGCGCCTGCACTACAAAACCGACGCTAGAAATAGATATTAGGAAGGCATGTTTGTTGTATTGGGATGAAAAATCGATGAAAATCGACCTTTCTCTAACTAAGAAAAGTTGGTGTTCAGTCTAGCTGTAGCTGTTGTAGTATAGCAAGTAGCTAGTTTAGAGCAACGTGGTCAAAGGCGCCTTTAATGTCTAGGAATACTATAGAGGTTGTGCGTTTTAGTTTTCTTTGCTCTTGGACCTGGTTTAGCAGCAGTATAGATGCGTCTATTGCAGATTTTTGTGCTCTTCCACCTAGTTGTAAGGGATAAAGAAGAGCTATTATTTCTACAAGAGTTCTAAGGCGTTTTGCTACTACTCTTTCTGCAACCTTGCCTAGGCAGCTAAGCAAGGCAATTACTCTATAGGCTTTAGGTGCAGTGTAATTAGGCTTGTTTGGCTTTTTTAGGATAATTCCTGTGGGTGGTAGCTGTAGCTAAACAAAGTAGAGAAAACAAAGAAGAATGTTTCTGTCTGTGCTTTATATGCTGTAGTAATAATCTCCTGTGTTAGGGCGTCTAGTCCTGGAGAGCTGCTTTAGATTTGTGCTGAGCAAGCGTATTCTAGCTCTTCTATAGTAAGATTAGGCCATTCCCAGTTGCTTGGTTGGTAGTTGTCCTACTCTATAGGCCTAGAGGCAGGAGGGCTAGGGAAGAGAGTTTCTCTTAGTGCAGAGCATTTGCCTTGAAAAGATTCCTCTATTCCCCTTAGGCCTTAGATAGCAGGTATATTCTAGCTATAAGTAGTTCTAGTATATGCCATAGCTTTAAAGATTGATTTAGGGTCCTCTCTCTCTAGGAATTGGTTCTAATGGTCGCGTTTAGCTATTTTGACAGCTTGTAGATAGCTGTTTCTAGCTATTAGATAGTGTCGCAGCAAGGATCGAGGTGAGGGTGCATATCACGTGATCCGCATCTGGGTATTGGACCGATCAGACACTGGCGATCTATCACGCCATGGTGAGCGGAATCGGGTATAGCTTGGAGCCGTGATTAGGGCTCCAATTAGGGTATAGCTAGATGAGCATTGGTGTATATATTCTGCTCATTCAGCACCGTAGATAGAACAAGGAACTTGATCACTTTCTTCACACTTGATCAACAATCAGAGACCACTCAGCTTCCACAGATAGTCTCTTTTCCAGGTGTAGGCACTTGTTAGGCTAATAGCAAGTTCTCTCTGTAGTTGGCGTTGTTTGCTGAGCATGCTTGTCCTAAGTGCTTTTAGGTCTTGATTCCACCAGGGCTTGCTTTTTGCAGTGGTAGAACATTGTGGAATTGCTGCCTTAGCTGCTTTAGGTATAGCTGTAGTAAGCTCTTTGGCTAGTGTTTCTAGCTGCTCTTCTAGGTCCTGGTCTTCTCCTTAGATAAGTGCTAGAGATCTGCTCGTAGAGTAGTTTAGAGTGCTTGCGTTGCTAAGAGCAGAGCTGTTTGCTATCTCCTTTGCTAGCACTTTGCTAAATAGG
>NW_022984787.1:244015-248783 GCF_010094145.1 Didymella exigua CBS 183.55
GTAGGTACATCTCTCCTAGAGGGTCAGGGGAGCTAGGAGTGCTCAGCTCCATTGTCTCCCTGTCTAGAGATTGCTCTCTACTAGCCAGAGGTTCTAGTTCCATTGTCCTGGGTCCTGGGTCCTAGGTGTAGGTATCCTTCTCTTTTATAAGGAAAAAATACAAAGTGACGAGAGGAGAGCTTATTTTTGCACAGGCAGAGGTACCTAATCTCTGTTAGCTTTTTAGAGCTGAAAAATAAGGTAAAAAGGCTGTCTTAGTTTTACTATTCTTACCTTATACCCCATTCTTACTAGCCTAACTAGTAGACCTCTAGGAGTAGAGAGTAAGGTTAGAAAGCAGAAAACTAAGCAAAGGCTTATTACTGTCTATTGTGTAGGTAGCTGTTTTGTTTAGGTTTTAGTGTTCTTGTAGATAAGATCTTTGATAAGATAAGATTTTCGGATAAGGATAGGTAGTCTGTGCAGCGAAAATTTGAAAATTTGAACAGGAGGGCGGCACTCTTGCACCGGGCAGCGCGAGGCAACCAGGCGCCTAGAGGCTCTAGGAGTTTCAGGGTAGTATATCCCAGTTGAGTTGAGATGGGCGCAGGCAAGAAGAGAGATATCTGGACAATTTGTGTTTTGGTGTTGTTGAGCTAAGGATCTTATGCGCAATAGAATTATGCATATTACTAATACTAAGTTCTAGTTATGCTTTATAGGCGCCTATAAGGAGTTTTTTACTCCTAGTAGTATCTAAGGAGGCTTCTAAGGCACTAGACTGGTTCCCTTTAAGCTAGAATAGGTTATAATAGGTCTTAATATCTACCTATATACCCTACTATTACCTACTATAGAAGATGCTCCCTAGTAGTCCTAAACCCCTAGCAATACCCTATAAATAGGGTTGTAATTAACGCTAATTTAAGAGAGGATTTAAAGGCATGTAAGCAGCTTACTAACTTAATAGTTAAGGCCTTTAAAAAGCTTACTAAAGGCATAGCTATAGTAGCGCATAAGCTAGTGTTAGCTTAAAAGGAAATCACTGGGCTTTAAGCAGTAAATAAGGCCTCTACGCAACGTAAATTGCATAAAAGAAAGTAGTTATAGCAGGAAGGGGTCCTAATAGCTAAGGAAGGCCTTTAATTAACTACCCTAACTAAGTTTAGGGCGCATAGTAATAGTAAGAAGGTAGGGAAGTAAGCACATATTAAAGGAGGTAAGGCAACCTAAAGACACTATAAATAGTGTTATAAGGTAGGGCATAACTTGCGCACGTGTAAAAAGCCTGTAGAAGCTGTTGCTAAATAATATTACATGCTGTACCAGTATATACAAGGCCAAAGTAGGCCAATGCGAGCCATAATAGGGTGGAGGTTTGGTGTGGTCTTGGCAGTATGAACGACTCACCCGTATAAACGACTCACCCGTGGAGTACGTTGTTATGTGCTGTACTACTGTATACAAGGCTAATGTGGGCCAATGCAAGCCATAATGGGGTAGAAGTTTGGTGTGGTCTTGGCAGAGTGATCCGCTCGCCCGTGTGATCCGCTCCCCCGTGAAGTACATTATAGCTAACGTAGATTATCACCGAGCCAGCCATATCACTGAACCAGCCATTTTCTCTTAGCACAACTAACACAAGTTACTGCAACTACAACTACTTGCTATTAAATAGTGACCTAGCATACTGCGTGCTTACATTAGATTTAGAAGATATTTCTGCACCCTCCTAGCACGTTTGTGCGTTGTGTCTAGTTTTGCTGCAGTTCCCACAGCGCTAAACAGTTGACTGAGCTCCTAGTTGACCACCTCCACCCTAAGTCTTCTTAGATGGCTGAGCTGCTACACACGCCTTAGCAGCTACCCGTGATGCTGCTGGGCCATACTCAAGTGTGCCACCATGCTGAATCTGCTTTCTCTTACGCGATTTTCTCTTAGTTATTACTGCTAATTACTCTTCAAGCTCTTGCACGCAGGCCTTGATAAGGACGTTTTCATGTAGCATCTCTTTAGCCCCTTTTACAAGCTTTGAGAACCCCTCTTGCGCTGCACTTAGCAATTGTTAGAAGGAGTCACTTACAAGCTTAGATTAAGACCTAAACTCGTGTGTATTGCTTAGTGTCTTAGATTGCCACAGCGTTTTAGGTAGAGGTACTGCTAGTAGGGTATGCAGCTGCACTTTAAGGCGATCTAACACTACCTGCATGTTAGTAGGAACAAGCCCTAATGCCTTAAAGGCCTTTTAGCAGTTAACCTTTGTAAACACATTAAGGAACATGTCCCTAAAGGCTAGTAGGAAGCCTTCCTTATTAATATAGAAGATATATTAGCGTGCTAAGTCTTAAATATATTAGGAGTACTTACACTTTAATAGCAAGAAATAGACTATATTAAGTAGCTAGAGGATGTATAATAAGTAAGGTAGTATATAGAGAGTAAGGATTTAGTTCTCTAGGTAATAGTCCTTAAACTCCTAGTTAAGATAGCTTGTATAGCTGTCTAAGATAAGCAACCTATACACTCCTACCTAACACGTCTTTGTATGTGTGTTAAAGTGCTTTAACTACTTAAGGCTAAGTGTGTTGTTTGTCTAACTATTCTTAGAGACTAAGAGCTTCTAATTATAGGGTATATCTGTCTCCTTATACTAGGCAGAGATGTGGACGCGTCCTTTGTAGATGATGAAAGGTGGGGTTGCATACCTAGCGGCGCAGATGCTCTGGATAACGGTAACCCACTCGCGATCACCTGGCTGAACAAGCTCTGGCCGAGCACGTCTCTCTAAGCCTGTTACAACCTTTAAAGACAAAGCAACGCCTATCTAGAACCTAGTTTTATTAAAGTTGTGTATGTTGTTGTTATAAATGCTATACTTAACTTAAGTATCCTCTACTAGCTTAAACTACGCGCTAATTATCTTAGGATCTTCCTGTAGTATCCTCTGTTTATCCTTAGCTTAATTAAAGGCTATTTTAAGCTTGTCTAAACGCGTCACAAGCCTGCTAGCCTATAGTTTGCTAACAGGCTCTTCACTACGCACACTAAGTATCTTATTAGCTATATCTGCCACCTCACATAGCTAGGGCGCAAATCCTCGCGAATTAAGGTTAAGTATAACGTGCTTCACAAGCGAGCGGCGCACCCAAGCGAGCGGCGCACTTTCTCCAGCGCAGCGCACGCACCGCGACGTAGTGCAACACCATCACAAATTCCTATAATATACGTAACAGGATAATATTATTCATAAGCATCGCTATCATCTATATCCTCTATTTCTACCTTGCAGGTGCGGGAGTTATGCCCAATCTCGCTGCAACAGCCGCAGCGCCTCTCTGCGCGCACCCTCTTCGCAGGCGTCTTGCTGTCCTCACAACTACTACCCTCCTTTTTAGCAATTAAGTTAGATACCTTACTAACTATTAGGGTCTCCTCTGCGCGTACATACTGCCTCTTACAGGTCTTGCGCTTTGTAAGCGTGTTAACAGCGTCTTAAAGGTGGCCTATTTCCTCCTGCACTAACACTATATTATAAGCTATCTGCTAAGCGCCTTTACTTAGCTGCTTAACCTGCTCATCTAATAAACTTGCTAGAGACCCCTGATAGTTTTGTATACAATTTCAAATCAGCGTGGATTGCGCCTCTATCTCGCAGGCGTTGCGCGGTGTTTGCGCCTCCTAGGCGACAGTGCCTGGTGCAGGTGGCGTTAGCGTGCGCAGCTGTACATCAAGCTTCAATAACACAACCTCAGGGTCATGCAGGACTAGTCTAGCGCCTTAAAACCCTGCGCGAATGTTCTCTAATGTAAACGTCTTCTTAAAAGCTGCTTTAAAGGCTAGGAGGAAGGTTTCTTTGTTAATATAGTGGATGTGGCTGCGTGCTAAGAGCGAGATCCTGTTGCTGTAGTGGCGCTTTAACAGCAAGTAGGGGACAACGTCAAGAGGCTGCAGGATGTGTGATGAGTGTGGTGGCATGCAGAGAGGAATAATCTTGTTCTCCTTGCAGTAGTCCTGGAATTCTATCGAGCAGTGGCTCTCATGACCGTTAATAATGAGCAGCCTATACGCCCTAGCAGAGGACGCCTTTGTATAGACGTCGAAATGCTTAAGCCACGCCAGCGCGACGTTGTTATTAGTCTAGCTAGTAGGAGAGACTGTGACAACCTAGTTGTAAGGTAGACTAGTAAACTAGGAGGAGATAAGGACCTTGCCTGCAAAGATAAGGAAGGGTAGGATTATATACCCTATTACAGCAACACCTTATACTAGGGTAACCTACTTGCAATTACTAGGTTGTAGTTTCTTCTATTTCCTAGGTTTCTCTAAGCCTGTAATAACAAGCTAAGAGGATATCTTGCCTATTATAAAGCTAGACTTATTAAAGTTCTAGGTGTCCTTATCTATAATACTATACTTCGCCTTTGTTGATTAAACTAGGCTGAACTATGGCTGGATAATCGCTGGGTCCTCGCAGGCAGCTCGCTGGCAATCATACGGACGGCTCCATCGCGTTTGCAGCTCTGGTGTACGCTTAATGAAGTTATCAACCCAGTTCTTGCCTGTAGGCTTCCCACCACGCTCTCTCAGCAGTCTATCAGCCATATCTCGTACGTGCACCTTTGAGGGCGGTATTCTACATAAACTCTCTTCAAGTATACGCTGTATAATTGCCTCCTCTTCTAGCTTTGTAAGGTGTTTTAATTTTAGCTTGCAATTATGTTAAGAGCGTGTTCTGTCGCGTTGTTGTTGTATTGTAGTTTAAGGGACCTTATAGACTTTCTTAGCAAGC
>NW_022984787.1:248883-273748 GCF_010094145.1 Didymella exigua CBS 183.55
GTTTGGTGTTGTTGAGGCATTACGTGTTGTCGCTGCGCAAGCGTTTTGGTGGGGAGAGTGCGCCGCTCGCTTGGGTGCGCCGCTCGCTTGTGAAGCACGTTATACTAGATAATTGTCTGCTCCTCTAGTATAGTAAGTTTCTAGCAATTAGTGCATATGTCTAGTTAAAACGTGATATTGCAAAGGCAATTAGAGACCCGCTAATAAGGTACGTTCAACGCTCTAGCAGCGCTGTAGATACTGCGAAATTAGCTAGCATAGAAGGCCTAGATAGCAAGGATAACTCTACCTTCTCTAGTAGTATTCTAAAGTTGTTGTTGTTGAGGCATGTTGTGTTAGGGTAAAAGGTGGTCGTGCCAAGAGAAAGTGGCTGGTTCGGTGATATGGCCGGCTCGGTGATAATCTACGTTATCCAAAACACCCTTCTCAGAGGCAAAAATAAAGGTCTAATAGATGCTCTTACTACCAAGAGGAAGCGAGAGGAGCAAGGCAAGTCTCTAGCTTTGGTACAACACTACGAGTAATGGGGACCGTATATAATATAGCCTCCTCGCTCGTTCCAGGAAGCGCGCACACGGATGAGGATAGCAAAGCGTGAGGCAGAGGAGGAGGAGCTTCAAAAGGAAGAGGCAAGAAAGTCAAAGGCTGCTGCTACAGCTTATAAAAAGCAAATCGCAGAAGAGAAGCGCCAGAAGGCAGCAAGAGAGAAGGAAGAGCGAGAGAGGAAGCGTGAAGAAGAGCGCCAAGCTACTGATGCGCGCAAAGCCGAGAGAGCACATAAGAAACAGTTGCGCGACTCTTAAAACAGATCTCAGGCTGCCCAAAGAAGCAAGCACAAGGTATCACAGCAACAAGGAGTCAAAAAGAGGCAGAAACGTGGTTCTGCAGCTGTGCAAAGTGATAGTGTTGCTTATAAGCCACCCTTAGCACCTACACCCACAGTGAATAGCCGCAGCTGTAGAATACTTCAGCTACGTAAGTTTTGGTAGCAGATCGTGTCGCGCAGGTCTACAGATCACTCCACTAGGAAATCTAGTTATCACAGCTATATGTGGCTCTACAGCCTCAAGTTTGCCGGTGATGGTCAGGGCCGATTCCGCGCGTTGGCCGACGGCGCGCGTTGGGTGCACGGGCACGGTATACCGGTAGGCACTCAGCGTTTTGGCTGTTGGCAACGTTGGCGCAAAATTGAGGCCGTTGGGCGCAAATTGGGGCCATTGGGGCCGTTGAGCGGCCGTTGCACGACCATGCCACGACTGTCAGCAACGGCCAGTCCGGGCCGGATTTCAAAAACTTTTCCGATGTGGTTAAGCTACAGCGGTACTAGCAAACGAACCTTTTTATTACAGAAGAGCACAAGTTACACTGTCCTAAGAGGATCTTGGAGAGATAAGCTTGCACACATATTGCTAGTTATCGGGATAGCAATGCTTACACACAGTAAGAACAAACATTGGATAATTAAAGAAAGGAACATTTACATGAGGCCCTGCTCACGAATGCCAAACGCTAATTTACCAAAGTCATAACAGGTGACCCGTCAGGCTACAACCCTCCAAATCTGCGAAATGTACAGGATAAACGTAAGCCGCGATCATCCGAACCTTTGACCCTGTCTAGACTACCTTCATTCCTCAACCAATTTATCCTTCACCTTGATTTCTGGCAGAGACCGCATCAAGCTGTCATGTCCCGTACTCTGCTTGTGGAGCGATGCTGAGCTTCGTTTTGTTCGGATCTTCATGCTTCTGACACTTGGGGACGGACTTGGTACAGGACTGGCTCTGGGAGTCATTTGAGGCGACGAGACCTTCGAAGCGGACATTTGTTCAAACCTGCCAGCAAGATGTTTCACTCGGCTAGGCGATCCATTTTTGTCCGCCCTCAGGAAGTCATCGCCCTCTCGCGAGCTTTCACGAGGTAGTGAGAGAATGCTTGATCCGTCAGGATCGGCATTGACCACGCGGAGTTTCGATTTGGGCACCGTGAACATGACTTGAACGACGCGGCGTTCAACAGCGGCTTCGACATCCCAGTCTCCTTCATCAGCGGGAGTACAGGGCCGTTGCTCTACGCTTGGTACACCCAGTCGGTTGGGTGCTATTGGCGTGCGTGGTGTAGGTAGGTCATCGTCTGATGTAAGATTGACCAGCAAGTTGCATCTTTCCCGCCACTCTTGTCGTAGTCGATCTTTCTCAGCGCGCGCGATGTCTTCCGGAGCGCCCCAATCGTCGCCGCTATTGCGTGTCCACTGGCCTTCCACCTCTTCTTCCCAGTCTTGTTTCCCTCGTCTGCTCTTCCAAAAGGTAGCATCTGAGGCAGCCCGTCGAGGTGGCTGATTTATTGGGAAAGGTTTCCGATTGTCAAATGTGGAAGGCTCAATTGGCGAGCCAGGTTTGTCTGTGTAGGGTTCGTGATATGACACTGTATTTGTGAGAGATCGAGTTCGGTCGGCGCCAGAGACTGATCGGCGTAGCACTCGGCGTACACTGCCCAGCCAACTCTTCCTTGCGTCTCTACTCTCTGGTCGTGACATGTCCAAGATATAGGTAGTTGCCGGCGTAGCGGTCATCGCACGGCTGTGATTCGTCTCTGTGTCGCCGAATGTGTGCGAGTTTGACCCGTTTGACGTTGACGAGGTTCTGGGACGCATTTGCTCCGGATTGCCACCAAGAAGTGCCTCACCTTCGGCTTGAAGGTGTGTAAACGACGAGTGTGCAGTTCTGAACGTCTCGTTGTCTTGCTGGCCGCTACTTTGCATACTACTGATTGACTGGGTTTGTGGATCGGTAGCCGTTTTCCGACTACTTTCACTGTACCCACGTGGTCGACCGTGGGTAGGACTAGAATCAGGAGATCGAAATGGGTTTGCTTGGGTTGTTGTCATCATGGTGTTGAGTTTAGTGACACGCAGAGATGCACTTCTAACAAGACTACCATGCGATGAAGTCCACGACAGTTCAGATCGCGCACTTCTCTCGCTAAGATTGGAGTTCGTGCGCTCATCTGATGATACTTTGTCAGGAGAGACACAGCCAGTAGAAACAGTATTTGAACGACGATTTGCAGTTGCGCCAGTTCCGGACCATTCAGTCAGTAACTGTTCGTGTTCTTTGGTATTATCTTGGACCGGAGAGGAAGACGCTGAGCGGGAGGTAGTCTTCTTGGCCCCGCTCGGGCATTGTTCGTCAAAGAAAGGGCCAAGCTGTGGGACATTGTCGAGCACTGACGAGGATAGTTCAACTTTGCGTTCAGCCGTCGCATGTTGTTCGGTGAGGGGAGTTCTATCATTAATCTTCTCGACTTCATCATCATCTTCTTCTTCCAGTTCGTCAATGGGGTGGATCGGGCCAGGACCCCGTACTGCACCTGATGCATATGCGGGTCTTCCACTCAGGCTGCGCCGCAATCCTCGTGTAGGACTAGGGATCTCGAGGAGAAGGCCCGTCCTTTCAGCATCTTGTCCGTGGGCACTCTTCCAGCCTTGGCCGCCCTGATGACCGGGTGGGAAGTAATACGATCCATTGTGATCAGCAAGGTGCTCCACTTCGTCTCCATGTCCGCCTTGTCCGTCGAATCCAGGTGAGTAATCATCGATATTGTACCTGTGAGCTGCGAACGAGAGATCCTGCAGCTGCTTCTCCCGCAAACCGCGCTGTTTCTTCAGCCGCCTCGTGTACCACATATAGAAGGCAAACAGGCCACAAACAGCAGCAAGCCCTATTCCTATCCCAGCGCCAAGGCCAGCTTTCTGACTAGAGCTGGATAAGGGGCCTGCATTTTCGGGATCAGAGGTCGAGAGTGTGGTCGGTAACGCATAATCAGTCATCCAGGTATTGGAAGTGACGTTGAGGAAGTACGCCTGAGAATTCACGGCAGTAGTGGCCCTTCGTCGTCGCGTTCCGGAGGTCACGATACTGTAGCCGCCAGTCACCATCATTACACCACCAGGCAGCATAACTGCACCGTGACCGTAGAGGCTAGAGCCGCTGGCGGGACCTTTGCCCGAAGTAGCGTTCGGTATGACCCATTCCCACTTGCCGGTGCCGCCGTACCCATTGGCAATGTTGAGAATGGCCAATTGAGGCTCTGCTGGGGAGCTGGTATCGCCAACCCAGCCGCCATAGACAATGATCTGTTCCCCGTCTGGTGACAACACGGCCGTGTGGCCTGAGCGTGGGTCAACAGTGGTGACATCGCGTGTTGCTAGATCGGTTTGTAACGTGTCGGGCTGTTGGACGCCAATAAAGGTCCAACCCTGTTCCGGTAGGGAGAATAGGGCGATTTGAGACATGTTGATAAAAGCTGCGCTGGTGTGCCCGCCTATGAGTACAAAATTTCGTTGCTGAGTCTGCAATCCATCGCTACGATTTAAGTATGTGGGGGATAATCCAGTCATTGTGAACCCTGCTTCTGGTATCGGTGGGCCTCGACTGGAGGAGACGTCCATCTCGTAAGTGATGGCACTGTCTTTGGTGCTGGACGGCGACAGCGTGACCATGAGGTTCGAGTAATTCGCAGCCGACTGCCAGTCATTCGAACTTTCTCCACTGTTTGGACACATGCCACCGAAGAAGTAAGCCCCAGTGTTGGTAGCATCTCCTCCAACGATGCTAGAGAATGAGATACCATTGCTTAAGTAGTTCGCGCCTGTCGTAGCGTCTTTCTTATCACTGGCGACCGACATGTCCTGCTGGGACCATTTGCCTGCTTTGTTCCCAGAAGCCAAGGTGAAGCTCCAGACTTCACCTCCAGTTGCGCCGTGTGAGCAGTCGCCCGTGTACACGGTCAGGTTTCCGCCATCATCAAGTACAGGAGTGAACGCACGAGAAGCTTTGTCGTCCAGAAATGGCAGGGTTGAATGAAGAATCGTATACGGTAAGCTGCGAGCAGCGATCTTGCGTGAGACATCGATGGAACCTAGCTGGAACTGGGCGGACGATTGGGACGAAGGCTGGAACACGTAGACATGGTCGCCATTAAGGAGGAGTCGAGTCGGATTGTACGGCATCTGAGCAACAGCAGCAGACAGTAGAAGGGGGACATGCAGCAAAGCGGACCACGGGAGACGGGTTACAGACAGCGTCATAGTCGCGCGCATTGGATAGTGTTGACTTGGACGTCTTACTGAGGACGTTCACCTCGACTGCTGTTTGCGGCGCCTCATGGACGACGCTGTGGGGTAGGACGAAGTTGCGTAGTACAGAATGTTTGACGATAGTGCTGGCCGTTGTAGCAGATGGGAGCTGAGGGGTATGCTCAGATCCGCAGTTCATGCACTAAGATGGCTGGTAACATGGGCCGAAAACAAATGGCCAGGTCTCCCAGCCCTGCTTGCGCAACGCGCTACCGTGGCGCCTGATTTCCACTCAACGGTCAACGGCCATCAGCCGTCCAATCAAGGCATGTCATGGTGCCGGAGCAGGAAACTCCTGGAATGAGGGTTGGTCTTGGCGCGGGCGATGCCTTGGAAAACACCCATCGCCCTAGCAACCAGGCGATTGTGGCGTGCGCGCTCAGCAACATGTGAACGATCGCGAAGCCCTGATAAACGGTCCGGACGCGAGCAGGTTATCCCAAGCATTAAGCTCGAGATGTGCTCCCAGGCCTCGGTGGTCTATATTGTCTTCAGGTGCTCGGATGTTAACGATATAATAACGGAGGAGGCTGGGAGGTTACCGGCACAAAATTGGTGGGGTGACAGCATCAACGCACGCGCGCGCGAGAACAAGAAAACAATTGAGAACTGCGTGTACCATCAGTTCCCCATGAAATAGGCTTCGTGCATATGCAATTGTAATGGTCCATGGAAATCGCTCTTGAACACTGTTATTTCATCCGGCTTACGATGCAGGAAGGTAAGACAGCCTCTTGCATAGCAGGTGAACTGACTGCAGGTCTTGGCTGCTCAAGAGACACAAACTATAAAAGAGAGCTTCTGAAGTCTGCCATGATTTGGTCCTTGCAGACGGACCGCGCGCTTTGCAGATTTGGAGGTCGATCACATCAAACCTGTCCAAGCTCTTCGCCAAATAGGCGAGCAAACCAAGGGATGATTTTACGTCCTGATTTCCATACCCGGAAGTCGCCTGCTACGTTCAAACGCTAAACTTCATGCCACCGTTCGCACAAATGACGCTACCAGTCGTCCATCCAGCCTCGGGCAAGCACAGCATACCCACTATGCCAGCAACTTCCTTACTATATGCCGGCCGTCCTCCAGCCCCTTGTGACGCGTTATAGATCCTCTCTTCATCGATGCCTTTCCTTGGTGCCGCCAGGGGAGTAGTTTCGATGAATGGCCTGTTTGCCTCGATGAACTTCTCGTCATTACTCCAATACATATCGGTCGCAACAGGCCCAGGGTTGACAGCGTTGACGGTGGCGCGCTCGGCCAACTCACGAGCCCAAGTCCTTGTCATCGCCTCAAGGGCAGCCTTGGAACCTCCATAGATCGACTGACCCTTGTATCCCAATGAAGCACTGACTGATGACAGACTGACAATGCGGCCGGAGCGGTCATTCGGCAGGTAGGGTATCGCGGCTTGCAAGAGCAGCAGCGGGCCTCGTACGTTGACGTTAAATTGTCTCGCGAAGTCTGCCGCATCCACGTGCTCGACATAGTTGTTGCCGGCCACACCAGCGTTGTTGATGATGATATCCAGCTGGAACTTGCCAGTCTTTGGATGCTTGAAGTTGTTCACAGCGACCTCGACAATGTGCTTAGGCCCGGTCTCTGAGCCCATGTTGGCTTGTACGACAATAGCTTTGATGCCATATTCGGCTTGTAGCTCGCTGGCGAGGTCTTCGGCGGCCTGTTCGGAGGAATTGGAGGTGTAGTTGAGAACAAGGTTGGCGCCTTTACTGGCCAAGTTGCGAGCAACTTCAACACCGATACCTGGACAAGTCAACTAGAGGTCTAGATGCTCTGCGGAGGGGCTTATCTGACCTCTTGAGGCTCCTGTCACAAGCGCGATCTTGCCTTCCAGAGCACGCTGGCTGGAGCCAACTAGGTTTGTTGAAGCAGTTCGAATGTGCTGAGGCCTGGACATGGTTGTATGCGGTATGGTTTTACGGCGAATACCTGACGTTAGGCTGAATCGATTGGCATTCTGTATCGAGGGCGGGGCTATTGTAGCTCTTATAGCAATGCGGGGAGCTACTGTGGAGCATCACGAAGCTCTCCGGACGGGCTTTTGCCGTTGCATCGTCGCTCTCATCGCCGAGGACTCGACACGAGACTACAAAATTCAGTGGAGCTAACCTGACGGAGTAACACACGAGAGCGACTGGACTGCCAGGCTATGAAGGCTGGTGTTCAGCCTCACGATGCTCTGCTAGTGCCTCAACGGAGTTCGTCATGATCAACAGGGGTCCATTGGGGTGGCGGAATACAAAGTCAGTGGCTAGCTGCACTCACACACGCGCTGTCTCAGGTACCAAGTCTGAAAAGCTACGGTGCCGCTCGTGCGTTTGACTGAGTAATAGAGCTTAGCTATCTGGCCGAGCGCGCGCGTGCGCGCGCAAGGATCACCAAATGCATCTGAAGCTCGACATTGCACAAAAAAGTTCAATGCGCAATTCCTCCGGTTTCGGCCAACCTTCAAAGTGGGGAGAGTTGGAGTGGCGGGAGTTCGATCTTTTGCGTGGTGAGGCGGGGAGTCAGGAATGTCGAGACAGCTTCATCACGACAAATGGCAACTGCTACAATGCTTCTCAGTATGAGTGCACTCGCCATATGGGCACGCGAGGCGAAAGCAATTCGGGGGGGAAACCGCCGCCGAGGAGGATCATCACGTCTTCCACTATTCTAGCGCGTCGTGGGCGGTGAACCAAAGTGACTAGACCACCCCGCCATGCAAGCAGAAAAGAGTTCTTAAGCACACCATCGCCCTCTTTCATTGTCCCTCACCCGCTCATACTCTCTCACTCTCCCATTGTAGTTTGAGAGTTTTGGACTTCTTTTCTTCAAACTCTTTTGTTCAATTGCTCAAGAGCCACACATCGCAATGGTTCACTCATCCGTTCTTGGTTTCCCCCGCATGGGTGCGGACCGCGAGCTCAAGAAGGCAAACGAGGCCTACTGGGCTGGCAAGCTCTCACAGGAGGACCTCGTCAAGGAGGCCAGCCGCCTGAGGTTGGAGCACTGGAAGATACAGAAGGACGCCGGTGTCGATATCATCCCCAGCAACGACTTCGCTTTCTACGACCACCTCCTCGACCACATTCAGCTGTTCAATGTAAGCCAATGATCACTTTACACCGACAGGATCTTGCTAACAGTAACAGGCTGTTCCAGAGCGTTACTCCAGCGCTAAGCTGTCCCCACTCGATGAGTACTTCGCCATGGGCCGTGGTCACCAGAAGGATGGTGTCGATGTTCCCAGTCTGGTAAGTGGAACGAAATCTTAAGCAATTAACATTCCGACTAATGCACCACAGGAAATGGTCAAGTGGTTCGACTCCAACTACCACTACGTCAAGCCCACCTTCCAGGATGGCCAGGAATTCAAGCTCGCTTCCAACCCCAAGCCCGTTCGCGACTTCAAGGAGGCCAAGGAGGCTGGCATCACCACCCGCCCCGTCCTTGTTGGTCCCGTCTCCTTCCTTGCTCTTGGTAAGGCCGACCGCAACCAGTCCGTCGACCCCATCTCTCTGCTCGAGAAGCTTTTGCCCGTATACGTTGAGCTCCTTCAGCAGCTGAAGGAGGCTGGTGCCGAGTACGTTCAGATCGACGAGCCTGTCCTCGTCTTCGATCTTGAGCAGAAGGTCAAGGATGCCTTCAAGCCTGCCTATGAGAAGCTCACTGGCAGCGGTCTGCCCAAGCTTGTCCTTGCCACATACTTTGGTGACATTGTCCACAACCTCGATGTCTTCCCCAGCATTCAGAACGTTGCTGCTGTCCACATCGACCTTGTCAGGAACCCCGAGCAGCTCGAGACCGTGGCCAGCAAGCTCGGCTCCAGCCAGGCTCTTTCCGTCGGTGTCGTTGACGGCCGTAACATCTGGAAGACCAACTTCAAGAACGCCATCGAGATCGTCGAGTCGGCTGTTCAGAAGCTCGGCAAGGACCGCGTCATCGTTGCCACCTCCAGCTCTCTTCTCCACACACCACACTCCCTCGACAGCGAGAAGAAGCTTGACGAGGAGGTCCGTGACTGGTTCTCTTTCGCCGTCCAGAAGGTTGCTGAGGTTGTCGTCATTGCCAAGGCCGTGACTGAGGGCCCTGCCTCCGTTCGTGAGGCCCTTGAGGCCAACGCCAAGTCCATGCAGGCTCGCGCTACCTCCAAGCGCACCAACGTTCAGGCTGTCAAGGACCGTCAGGCTAGCGTCACACCGGAGCAGCACGAGCGCAAGTCTGAGTTCCCTTCGCGTTATGCCCAGCAGAAGGAACACCTCCACCTGCCTCTCTTCCCCACCACCACCATCGGTTCTTTCCCTCAGACCAAAGAGATCCGTATCCAGCGTAACAAGTTCACCAAGGGTGAGATCACACCTGAGGAATACGAGAGGTTCATCGAGAAGGAGATCGAGGAGACCATTAAGATCCAGGATGAGCTTGACCTTGACGTGTACGTCCACGGCGAGCCCGAGCGTAACGACATGGTTCAGTACTTTGGTGAGCGTCTCGACGGCTATGCCTTCACCACCAAGGGTTGGGTCCAGTCGTACGGATCCCGCTGCGTCCGTCCCCCGATTATTGTCGGTGATATCTCCCGCCCCGCCCCTATGACTGTCAAGGAGTCGAAGTACGCTGCTTCCGTCTCCAAGAAGCCTATGAAGGGTATGCTCACAGGTCCCATCACCTGCTTGCGATGGTCTTTCCCTCGTGACGACGTTCACCAGTCTGTTCAGGCTCAGCAGCTCGCTCTCGCTCTCCGCGACGAGGTTGTTGACCTTGAAGCTGCTGGCATCTATGTCATTCAGGTCGACGAGCCTGCTCTTCGTGAGGGTCTTCCTCTCCGCAAGGGTATCGAGCGCGAGAAGTACCTGTCCTGGGCCGTCGACTCCTTCAAGCTCTCTTGCGCTGGTGTCAAGGATTCCACCCAGATTCACTCTCACTTCTGCTACTCCGAGTTCCAGGACTTCTTCCATGCCATCGCCGCGCTCGACGCTGACGTTCTCTCCATCGAGAACAGCAAGAGCGACGCCAAGCTCCTCAAGGTCTTCGAGGACAAGGAGTACCCCCGCCACATCGGTCCTGGTGTCTACGACATCCACTCTCCTCGTGTTCCCTCCGAGCAGGAGATCAAGGACCGCGTCGCCGACATGCTAAAGTACCTCAAGCCTGAGCAGCTCTGGATCAACCCTGACTGCGGTCTCAAGACCCGTCAGTGGAAGGAGACCAAGGCCGCCTTGATCAACATGGTCAACGCCGCCAAGTACAACCGCGAGAAGTACTCTTCTTAAATATTTGCCATTTGGCGACTTTGACTGTGTTTCATCAACGCAGTCGCTTCGAGTAGCATATCAACATGCTGCTGTGTAATGTGTGTAATGACGTTTCTATGATACCCAAAAGTTCAACCTGCATTCTGGGTCGTTACGGTAGTTTCAAAGGGAGATCTCTCTGGGGAGATGAACGATCTCAACATCGGCGTTCATCGATAGCAGCAGGCTCGGTGCATGCTGAAAGGCGTTTTGTTTCAATATTTGGGGACGTGTCCGGTCCTTGAGACTGACAGATGCCTGCAAGTAGATAGACTGCTCATCATTGAGAGATGCGCGCACGCGGAGGTTTAAGAATGTCAATCCATTCAGCTTCCAATACACTTTACTCGAGCCCAACAAACTCCCTGGAGTTCTTAATGATTGCCTATTCATTGATCAAACTGATTGTGGTAGCTACCTTAAGGCGGAGTGAAAGCAGCCGGAGAAGCGTATTAGGCCACGTAGACCGCTACAACCGTCACAAGTAACACCGCTGGCCACACCCATGACAACCACACAATCAAGATGTTCAACGTGCGCTCGATCATCCTGCTGGTCATATCCTACGTCGTAATACCGCGCCTTACGTTTCTGCCGCAGAATGTACACTCGCTGCTCATATTGTTCGGGCCCTTTGTCCTTCCGCGCCTCGTGGACTGGATCAACGTCGCTCGCGCAACCTCTCGAAGCGTGCCCGTACGATCAACTCCACCGCGAGTGAAGAATGGGCTCAACCTCCTCTTCTTCGCCGCCATTGCCTGCCTGGCTCTGTCCCTGTCGCGCTTTGCGCCCGAGAACATATTCGTCGCGACGCAAAGCCACATCCGCACCGAGACCAGCGTATTATTCGCCCGGCTGCGACACCTTCGACCGCTGACCGAGAACGACCTTACATTATGGTCGAAGTTCAAAGTTAATGCGCGCAACAAGCTTTACTATCTGGCGTACGGCCCAGACACTCTGCTAAACTGCGCATGGTGCGTTACGGCGGACGGCAACGATGCCAGCAACTATCTCCTGTACAACCTGCCCAAGATTGTCACCCCGCACATCTTCCAGCTGGCTGTCTTGGGGCTGGCTACATCTTCGTTGGTAGGCACCGAAGGCTCGAGATTCCGTACGCACGCGACTATCTTAGGGCTCGCGACGCTGATTGTGGAGATATGGTTCATGGCGACGTACGACATCACGGTCAACAGGCGAGCGGAGTTTGTGCAAGACATCGATTCGGTACATTGGCGCGTCACGTTCCTCCGGTATATATTCTTCGCAGTGCAGGATATTGGAATGGCGTTCGTACTTTGGGCTACGAGCACGAATCGATGGCTCGCGAAGCCAGTCTCGATTGCGGAGCGCTTGGAGATGGCAACGCGTGTCTCTGAGGAGACCTTGAATAAGCTTCGTGGTCTTGGACTTATCACAAACTCGATTAACCGCGATCCTGCGCTTCGAGGTGTCCGCGAGGATTACTGGAGGCAGGAAGGTCAAGTCATGTCGGAGACCGTGCAGGAGGAAGCAGTCATGGAGCAGATCAATGCTGCCATCAGCAAGATGGACTTCAATGCGTTACAAGGACGGGTAGGAGAGGTTGCAGATGGCATTCTCAAAGGTATCGACAATCTCCGACAGCCTGGTCAGATGGGTGAGGTACTGTCGTAATGCTTTGGGTGTCGTTTAAGGACATCGGTGACGCGGATATAGATGGACAGGCTACCGGCGGTATCTCCAGCATGAAGCTGCGGACGTGTCGGTACTTAAACTTATCTCAAGATCTGACTTCTCCTTGAAACCTTGCAAAACTGGATCCCCACATGCCGTTCAAGTTTTCTCTTGCATCCCTGGTCACTTGATCCTTCTGGTGAGTTGTGCCGTGGGCGGCTTTGCTGTACCGCTCCTTAAGCCGTAAAGCCGAGCTTTCTTCTCCGTCCAAATACCCACATCCGCAACCATATTCGCAATACGAATAAATGAACGCCAGCTCCGATGTCGCGGCTTTACCTGTGCAATGAGCAGCATCGAGTCTCAACCACGCCCGATGCGGAGTGTGACTGGTGAGGCTGATAGTGAGTCGTTCGTGCATCAAGCAATCGGAGCAATACCGGCGTCGCGATAGGCGGATACTCCAGGGGCTAGCAGTGCTGGATACTGCAGGCCTAAGTGTACCGCGCGCCCTACCACACGATGCCCTGCAGGAACATCCTCCGATTTGCTCGGCCTTTGAATAGAAATTTCGTCATGGCTAAGGGATATCCAATGTGCTAGATGGCCTTTCGAAGGCGAATTGCATGTGTGGGAGTATCAATTGTGGTTCCTAGCCACCTTGAACCGAACTAAAATCGTAAAGCCGCGGTAGAGGGGGCCACAGCAACGTCTTTCTTTGTTGAACACCGCCATTGATGCAAGACAGACTAGTCTCCTAAGGCCCGTGGTGCTCCGTCTTCCGTCTTGCTAGTCTGGACTCCTCCGCGTGACGAGGAGGTGTGACTCTTGAGAAAACTTTCTCTGCTTTAAGAACGACCTTCCCCGTCTCTTCCCTTCAACTTCAAAGTAAATTGGCACCTGTTCTTATACCCTGGAAGAAATTCGACCTAAAATTCGCCATGTCGCCTATCGCTCTCACACCTCCCAACGACGGTGAAACTGTCACCGACCTCACTAGCTCTGGCATTCAGCATGCTCTTGGGAAGTCTGCCCCTTCGCAGCTGAAGTCTGCATCTCTCACAAACACAATCACCGCTACACCACCACCGGAGCGGGAATCAAAGACTCACACTGTGGAGTCGCCCTTGGCTGAGCTCGACGCCTCCCAAGTAGAATGCACATACACCGACGCCCCCCGTTCCGTCCCTGCCCTAGGCTCGGTGGAGATGGCTTCCCAGAAAGTTTGCACCGACCACATGATCCAGGCCAAGTGGACTGTTGAATCGGGCTGGGCTGCACCAACTCTCCAACCCTACGGCCCTATCTCTCTGGCACCCACGGCATCATGTCTGCACTACGCGACTGAGTGCTTCGAGGGAATGAAGCTTTACCGTGGCCACGATGGAAAGCTTCGCCTGTTCCGCCCAGACTTAAATTGTAATCGCATGCTAATGTCCACAAACCGTATCGCTCTGCCCGGTTTCCCACCCAAGGAGCTCCTCAAGCTGATCATCAAGCTCTGCGAGACCGATGGTGCCAAGTGGCTCCCTAAGGACCGCCCTGGAAGCTTCCTGTACATTCGTCCCACAATGATCGCCTCAGACCCGGCTCTTGGTGTCGAGCGACCTAAGGAGGCTCTTCTCTTCGTTATTCTGTGCTGCTTCGCGCCCATGGGCGACATGTCCGGTGGAATCAAGCTCCTCGCGTCTCAGGACGATATGTGCCGTGCCTGGCCTGGAGGTTTCGGATACGCTAAGGTCGGTGCGAACTACGGTCCCTCCCTCGTTGCACAGGGCGAAGCGAGATCGAGAGGATATCATCAGATTCTCTGGCTGTTCGGTGAAGATTGCACCGTGACTGAGGCGGGTGCTAGCAACTTCTTCGTCGTCTGGCGCACAAAGGAGGGCAAGCTGCAGCTCATTACTGCCGACCTGAACGAGCGTATCGTTCTCGATGGTGTGACTCGCCGGTCCATCCTCGAGCTTGCACGCACCAAGCTTGCATCCGGGCACGAGGGTCTTGAGGCTGTCGAGGTCGTCGAACGCAAGTTCAATATCTTCGAACTCCAGGAGGCTGCCAAGGACGGCCGTCTCGTAGAGGCTTTCGCTGCTGGCACCGCTTGGTTCGTCACTCCAATCAGCCAAATTCACTTCCGCGGCAACGATATTGACATTCCCATGTCCAAGGGGCAGGTCGGTGCTTACGCCGATGTTGTCAGGACATGGTTGAAGGGCATCATGTGGGGAAGTGACGGCATGGAGAGGCACGAGTGGGGTCACGTTGTTAACGAGCAGTAGAGTGCTTGCTGCGCAGCATGTGTTTCGCTCTGCGACATTATTATAGACAAAATGGCGCGGATGTCTCAAGATACCGGCGGATCAAAAGCCTTGTGTAACGAGTTTTTGCATATAGCATGGCGTTCATGTTTCGCCTCCAGGAAATATACGAATCTTGGGGAACCACTTCTTCACGAATCACTTTGCAACATTGCTCAAGCGTGATCTCACTATCTACACCGCTCAAGTCGGCGCTTAATTTCCTCTTTCCAATACCATCGAGACTTTGCGAATAGTGCCAGTAGCCAATGGGCGCTCCGTGATATGATATCCAAGCTCTGATTACCTCATCCGTGAATTTGCGGCGAACGTACCTCGGAGGTTTCGTCATCCATCATCAATCGACACTCACACAACTCACAATGTTCTCGAGACGTGCCATTCCTCAGGTATGTGTCCAAACCGCGCCACACAATTACGACACGTACAACAAACTGACATTTCCTAAGGCTTTCCGCGCCGCCACCCGCGCACCCTCCATCCGTGCCGCCCCCAGCGCACGCTTCCTCGCACCTTTACAGATCCGATGCCTTTCCGACGAAGTTCGCGGCGCGATCGATCGCGCAGTCGCCTCATCTCCCGTCGTACTGTTCATGAAGGGAACCCCAGAGACACCACAGTGCGGGTTCTCAAGAGCGAGCATACAGATTCTGGGCATGCAGGGTGTAGACCCGGACAAGTTCACGGCGTTCAACGTACTTGAGGATCAGGAACTGAGAGCAGGTGTGTAATCTGCGGCTTCTTAGCTGCCCAAACCAAGGGCTGTGAGGGAATGGTTTGAGCAATGGCAGCTGACAAATCGCACAGGAATTAAGGAGTACTCGGAGTGGCCTACGATACCTCAGCTCTATGTCGATAAGGAATTCATTGGCGGTTGCGACATACTCATGACTATGCATCAGGATGGTTCGCTGGCAAAGATGCTGGAGGAGAAAGGTGTTGTTGTGCCTGCCGAGGGCGAGCAGAAGTAAGGCTTGTGTAGGATGACAACAGGTCTTCGGAGAAGGGCGAACTTAATGATTGTACTATACAGCTTGGGTGCCCGTTCTGGTCTTGCGGCAGCTTGGGCGGTGTATCATGAATGTACAAATACTTTGATTGCCTTCAGTCATACAGGCACGCACTTGACGACACGAGCAGTGAGACAGGTGTTGCCTGTTTGAGCGTTCTTTGATTCCAACCGCTCCTTCCTCACTTGCCTGGCGGGATTGTTTATCCTCGCGCACCCACACTTCACCTCACCATCACCAACACACCCCACCATTTAACAAGCAATGGATGGCCGTAAGACCGCCACCGCTATGCAGCCACGGAACCGGGATGCCTTCAAGACACCGAATCTCAGCAAGCCTCCCTCAAAGGTGGTCGCAGTCTCTACGACTACAGTGTTCAAAAAGCAGAAGCTTGACAGACCGCAGCTGCAATGCACCTCTCGCAGTCCGCAGCGCTCAACCGTGAGAAAGACGAGACGGAAGACCCATGTGGAAGAAGTGCATCCGCTCGCATTGGCGTTCAGAGGTACTTCATAGCCTCATTTCACGCCGGCTTTCTGCTGACAAGTTCCAGAGACTAGTGAAGAGTACCGACGCCACCTCTTTGCGAATGCTGCGACCAAGATCGACGAAGACCTCGAGATGCTACTCAACAAGCTGTATGAAAGAAACCTCCAGGACGCCTCCTCGAACCCTGCCAACAACGATTCACATGGCTCGCCTCTCATGCTCACCATTCCCGCCCAGTATCAGCGTCTCGTTCAAAAACTTTGCAACCCTCTCTCCGGTCACCGATATTCACTTCAACGGGCAAACTCCTTGGGCGAGATGGAGGATGTACAGATCACTGTGCATGACCGCTTCCAGTCGTTCGAAGAAAACGTACAAGCCGAGACGAAGGTAATCAAAAATCTGCAGCGTCAGTGGGAAGGCGTGGTGGCTGAGATCTTCTCACTGGGTGTCGCTTGTCTAGGCGAAGACACCATAGCCACTGTACTCTCAACCGCCGAACCTGATGCAGATGATGCTGAGCCGACTCTGTTTGTTCCGGAACACAAAAGCTCGGCAAACAAAGGTAAAGCGAAGATGAAACGCGTGTCATTCGCGGGTCCGGACATGGCGAACCTGTTCCCAGTATTTCTATTGCAGACGTCAGAACAACAAAAGCTGATACCTGCCACTCGCAACCTACCGATTGAAGAATTCCGTCAACTCGAGCAGGCAATCGCAGACATGGGCAAGCAGCATATAGCTGACCTACAGCGATTGGAGAGGGAGCATCAGGCGTGGTGGAAGAAGAAGCAGATCCAGCTTCAACACACCTTCATGCAAGACTAAGTAGCTAAGTGCTCTTCAAGTCGCTATATGCTGACGTCCGTAGTATATTGGCGGCGACCACTATGAGGACTCCTATCTTCAAGGCATATTTGTAACGGGAGGGTGAAACACGCATGCTATCTTACGCAATGTACGGTCTTTACAGCGGGCAATAAGGAGATCAATTCATATCGAAGGCTGCATCAAGTGTTCATACATAGTATTTGCTTCTCAATATCGTACTGATACAATCTAAACGACGATCAACCGAAGAAAAATCGACATTATCCTCCACAGCTCGCAAAAAAACAACGGTCTAGTTGATCTAGATGGATATCTAAACGTGTAATGAAACCCTCCGCAGTCCCTTTCTCAGCTCATGCTTGCACGCACTTAGTCGAAGGAGCTCTTGAAGACCCACCTCTGGTCTTCAGGCTGCTCGAATGGCACACCAAGCTCGAACAGAGTGACAACAGAGTTGGAGAAGTCCTTGAAGAAGGCATCGTTGTCCTTGGCGTACAGTTCAGCGTACTTCCTAAAGCTCTTGTCCTTGACAATCTCCATGTCGGTGGGCAGCATCATCAAGGTCTTGGTCTTGACATCCTCGAACTGCTTGGGGCCGTTCCACTTCTTGTACGCCCACTTCTCTTCCATCAGGAGCTTGAAGTAATCGTTGGTCAGGGTGGTGGGGCTGAATGTCCAGGGCCCGTCGAAGCCAGAGCGGTCAGTATGGCAGCGGCCCAGAGCGTGGGCGCCGGACAGCGCAACCATGGCGCGGTCGTCGAAGCCCATACGGCCGAAGATGGCACGGATGTGACTGCGGTCCTTGGAGGCGTCGGGCAGGCGACCGTCGGGTGTGCAGAAGGACAGGTCGCGGTCAGAACGGCCAGCGCGGTAGGGGATCTTAGGGCCCTGCATCTCTTGGATGGCGGCAACACCAGCAAGGATCCACAGGTCGGAGTAGGTGATCCAGGGGAAGGCCTCCTTGACAGGCTCGAGGAAATCGCGGGCAGCCTTCAGACCGGCGTTGGCGCCGTGGTCGCCCTCGGGAGCAAAGCGCATGGTGGCGCCGTTGGAACCGCCAGTGTTGGTCTCCTTGTCGTAGGTACCAGACGCGTGCCACGCCAGACGCAGCAACACGGGTCCGTAGCTGCCATCATCGTAGTCGTCGTGCTCCTGGAGCAGCTTGGCGATGTGGTTGTAGACCTCCTGGTAGTTCTCGAAGCGAGGGACGAAGGGAGCCTTGGGCTTGCCCTCGAGGCCTAGCAACTCGGGCTTGTACGTATAGGCAGCGTAGCCAACGGCACCGAGGAGCAGAGCACCTGCACCGACAAACATGCCAGTGGGGTTGCCCTCGTATTTGTCCTGGGGCTCCTCGTTGCCCGTGGCGTAGCCGCGTTGCCATTGCTTGCCACGGAAAGCATTCTGAGCTGGCGCGACAAAGCGGGCAGAGCGTGTAGTCGTGGCGCGAAGCGAAGGGGCGGCAGTGCGCAGAGCGCGGGAGAAGGTGCGCGAGGCGGAGGCCATCGTGGTATGCCTTCTCGAGAACAGTATTGAGGATCCTACTGTGTACTGTGAAATAGAGTGAACAGGCTGGAGTGTTCAATGGTAGCCAGACACAGAACTTGGGGTATCAAAGAAAGTGAGGATGAAGACGATCAAACGGAAAGAGCGCAGCGGCTTATAAGAGACAGGTTCTCCGAAGCAGCAAAGACGGCAACATCTTCTAGAAAACGCGATAAAGAAGGGCTCCACTATCGTGCCGGCCAGCCAATCAGCGCCGCTGCAATTGCTCACCGTCTGGACTGCAGTGATTACGGGATCCGAGATTGTGGCATCTGACAGGGAGAAAGATTTCATGTTTGACCGGTAAGAAATATCTGATTCGACATCATGTGTACGCGTAGAAGGGCTGTTTCGCCTTGTTTTGGGAGGGCATGCTCGCAGTTTTGTAGCTCCCAAACCCCCTCCAGTAAGGCCGCTCTCCACGCCGTCTCATTGGCTGGTTGCCGCTGGATCAACGCAGGGCTGGGCCCGGATGAGGGGTAACGAGGCTCTGCGGTTATGCCAGCCTTGACGTGCATCTTGCATGAGGGGCGAATTCATCTACAACGTTCATCTTGTTGCGTCTTATCTTCTCCTCTTCTTGTGGTCGCAATCCTGGAGCATGATGGTATCCACCTGATCCACCCTCGGTGACAAATCGGCTTTTAGATTTTGTCATCTCGTGCCGCCGAGACCTTCGCCGTGCCCACATGCCGTTGTCTCCCCGGTCGGCAAAGAGTGGGATCACAAGGTTCTCCAGAACCTGTGCCAGGCGGCATGTCACGAACTGAGACCAACTGGGCAATCTCACAGGCCCTGTTCAAGTTGCGAGTTTCAGCGAGTGCCCGCGTTCGTGAGCGAAGATGGATGGATGCCGATCACGCCGTCGGCTTGCCGAAGACTTGAGATAAAGTGTGAGCACCAGAATGTCAAGTAGATCGTGTAAGAAAGTATGTAATCATGTGGCCTGGCAGCCAGTCTGTAGGAACCACCCCACCCAATTACCAAGCCAGGTTAACCTGAGGCTTCAATCGTTTAAAGCCAAGTGACGCCATACATGCAATGCCCAGTCTGTGTGCGCCGAAGCTATGAACCTCCCAACTCCATGCCATATAATGCGGAACTAGGCCCGAGATAAACCCAACAATGGAAAGCAGAAACAGGGCCCAAAATCAATACGGAGGAGGGTGAGGATGTGAATGAGGATGATGCTGATGCTGATGCTGATGATGAGCATGGTAAGGATGGTGTGGATGATGTGGGGGCATAGCGAGGAAGGCCGGGATAGGGTGATGGTAAGGCTGCATGTTGCTCGGTGTCGAAGTGCCCGAGGCTGATGCAGACGCTGTGCCCAGTCGTGTCTCTGGCGTGGCTCGTCCCAATCTCAGCTCTGCGGCTTCCATCTCGAGCTTCGGCTTGAGCTGTTGCCAAGACGTGTTGTTGGGATCCTTGGGTATAGCCACAGCACGACGGTAAGAAGGGCAAGCTTCCATCTCTTTCAAGCCAATGGGTGGGTCGAGTTTTGAAGCTCTGTCCTCAAAGTAGACCTTACGCGCCGCCTTCTTGGCCTGATAGTCGCTGGCCTTGCTGTTGCGAGTTGCCTCTTCCCAGAGTTCCATCTTCCGTGCGAAAGCGCGACGCTCGTCGACCATGGCAAACTTCTGCGCCATGCGTGGGCGCAACTCGGCGGACCATGTGTCAGGATAGAGTTCAGCAGCGGCACGGACCTCGCACTGAAGTTTGTTCACTTCCGAAAGGAGGTAGATGGTCTTGAGAGAATGCGTGCTGGCCGGCCCGACACCGACAAAGTTCCCCCAAGAATCGAACACGCCAGAGGGCAGACATTTGCGGAGAAACGTAACATCTTCAATACCGACATCGCGCATGCTGATCAACGCGTCATGTTCCTTCACGGTCTTGGACTGTAGGCACGTCTTGCACCATCGTCGAAGGAAGGCCCAGTACGTCTTGCGGGTAGACGGCGCGCCACAGCTCATGCAGCCGTGGCCATGTCGAAGATGTGCGTACTGGAACTCATCCAGATCGGAAGGCGGCTCCGGCATGTCATCTCCGTAAAGGTTGGTCCGGCTGTGGACCCAAAGCATGGGATTGTTTCTCAAAAACCGATAACAAGACGGAATCTTCTGGCGCATCTCTAATAATTGCGCAGGGTCTGAGAACGTGAGGATGGTCCACCAGGTGTCCAGGTCAAACCCTTTTTCCAATACTTTGCCCTTCCTGAATCTGGTCGGCTTGACCTGCTTTAATTTCTGAGTGATGAGGGGCTGAGTAGCCTCTCGCATAGCCGCTAGCGCAGCCTGTGCATTTGCTGGTGCCGACGTGAGAAAGTCGGCGTGGTTTTGGAACTCCTCGCTCTTGCGTCCATCCCGCTTGCGCTTCTTGGTACCAGAAACGTTCGTCAGGGGAACAGAATGCGAGCGCACCTCCTTCAGCTCCTTGAACGCCCGCTTGCCACCCGGTTTCCGACAGTTAATAACGGTGCCATATGCCTGCGGCGGTGTCTGCGAGATTGGCGTCTGTTTGTTGACTTTGAAGGCGACATTCTTGACATTCACCATGGCTAATCAGCCTGCCTGGGACGGAGAACAGAGGGGGGCGTTGGCGGCGCGCTGTGGTATCCAGGAGCTGCGCTGCAGTAGTATCCAGGAGCTGCGCTGCAGTGGCATCCAGGTGGGCGAGTTTCCGGAGTTGAAGCTGAAAAGTGAGTGTAGAGGAGTTGACGACAGATGGGTAGAAAAGTCGGCGTTGAGGAGGAAGCAGCGCGCCTAGGCTCCTGAGTGCAAGCTCCGGAACCAGGGCCACCAGGCCAGACTCGCCGAGGCGGATGCAGCTCTACCGTGGCTACCTCCTACGTTCACTCGACCTGACACACGCGCCTCACCATCAGAGATGCGCTTCGTTAGGCGCAAATCGGCCCTTAATGAATCCTGCATAAATTCTTGCAAAATATATGCGCGCGCATCAACACAACTTGCGCCGAAGCCGCCCCAACAGAGTCGCCTAGCCTTCTTTCGATTGGGCTTCTGCGCCACAGCCGGAGTCGATCACAGTAGCATCCGATGGAACGCCAAGCTGCCCTTCCTCGTCATGCCGATGGCACCGAACCAATTGACGAGTTTTGGCTGCCGTCCTCGGCGCTTCGGCTTTTGACGCGGGTTAACACAACTGCGCGCGCTGGGCGAACGTCAGCACTGCGCTATGCACGTACGGATACACGGGGTGTTTCGCCAGCCACGCTGGGGAAGGTCATTGCAGCTGCCTTTTCGGGAAATGTGTGGGACTACGTTCGTCCAGTTGTGCAAGCCATTGATCCACATTTTCGCGGGGTTAGCGAGGTGACCTTGATGGCAATCCAGCGACGTCGGCCGTAGTAAGCGAGTAGGTAGGACGACCACCAGCCATTTAAATTTCCTGCATGTACATAGTGAGTCCTCCGTCTCTCATCTCACAAGCACAGCTGCGCGCGTGGTACGGCAGTGATTGCTGCAGAAGCGTAGTGTGACCGATCGCGTGGTCTAGAGACCCCAGAACAGCAAGGGATCAACACGTCGAATCAACGACCTTTCAGTCACACCGACGACAGCCGGATCCGCTCAAGATGTTTTCCAAGAAAGACAGTAAGTCAAGCTTCCACGACTTTGCCATCGTGAGCGCTCTATAGGTTCGATTGATGCTTGCATGGTCTTGTAGTCTACAAGCTCCGCCGGCCTGTGCTAGCGTCCATGGCGTTCTAGCTACAGATCAGCGCACCAGCTTCATTGCTCGGGAGCACCGGCTAACGTTGCACAGCGGACGTTCAGCCGTCTCCAGACTTTGCTGAACAGAAGACCGCACCTCACTATGATGGCAACTACGCTGAAGAGGCTCCAGAGCTCGTTCAGTGCCCTCCCCACACAACCGAGGCCAAGCTGCTCAGGCGAATTGACCTCCACGTCATTCCATTCCTCTGCATTATGTACTTGTTGGCCTTCTTGGACCGGTATGTCTGCGATAAACCATGCGGAGTATACAAGCTGACAATGAAACGACAGTGTCAACATAGCTAACGCCAATGTTTTCGGTCTCTCCAAGGAGCTGGAACTGACCGGCAACAAGTACAACATCGCTCTGGTCATCTTCTTCGTGCCGTATATCCTCTTTGAGATCCCGTCCAACGTCATTCTCAAGAAGCTCACGCCGAGTGTCTGGCTCTCGCTGTGTATGTTCGGCTTCGGGCTCGTTACAATGCTCCAGGGCTTCGTTCAGAACTACCACGGACTCCTCGCAACACGTTTCTTTCTGGGCGTCTTCGAGACGGGAATGTTCCCAGGCGCGTTCTACCTCATTGGCATGTGGTATCGCCGTCAGGAAGCTCAGAAGCGCTACTCGTTCTTCTTCTCGTCGACGACGCTTGCGGGCGCCTTCGGAGGCCTGCTCGCTAGTGCCATTGGCAAGATGGACGGAGTGCGAGGCTATCTGGGCTGGCGATGGATCTTCATCCTCGAAGGTCTCTTGACCATTATTGTCTCGTTCTTCCTCTTCTTCCTGCTGCCAAACTTTCCAGAGGAGTCGAAATGGCTCACCGAAGATGAGCGCGCTTTCGTCAAGGCCCGTCTGCAGATCGACCAGGGCAAGTCTGCTCGCGACCGAAAGATGTCAATCGGTGACGTGGGCCGCGTCTTCAAGGACCCAAAGATCATCATCGGCGGCTTCATGTACTTTGGCCTGATCGTGCCTGCCTACGGTTACGCGTACTTCTCGCCGCAGATCATCCAGTCGTACGGCTACAGCCCTATCCAGACGCAGCTGCACAGCGTGCCTCCGTGGGCGGCAGCGTTCGGCTTCTCGATGCTGATTGCATGGTGCTCTGACAAGGTCAGACATCGCTTCGCCTTCACGATTTTCCCCATCTGTGTCTGCATCGCCGGCTTCGCGATCCTGATCTCAGTGCACAACAATCCGAACCTTCAGTACGCGGCATTGTTCCTGGTTGCTATGGGCGCATACACCGCAATGCCTGTCATTGTTTGCTGGGTGAGTTCCTCATGTCCGCCGTGTGACTAGCTTCAGACTAATAGGCTACAGTTCAACATGAACCTGGGAGGTCACCACCGCCGCTCTGTTGGGTCTGCGTGGCAGGTGGGTTTCGGCAACATCGGAGGAATCATTGCGACATTCGCGTTCCTCAAGAAAGACGCCCCCAAGTACATTCCGGGATACTCGATTTCCATTGCGTTTGTGTGTCTGAGCGCGCTGAGCTGCTGTGTGTACTTTGTCGCATGCTCGTGGCAGAACAGGTCGCGGAACAGGGCTGTCCGCGATGTGGGGTTGACAGAGTATGAGAAGACGGAGCTGGGCGACATGAGCCCAGACTACAGGTATCAGCTGTAGTAGAAGAGAAGGGTTCCAATCGCGGTATAGCGCAATGAAATTCGTTGAGAAGCAGATGCAGCTGCCATTGTTGTTTACTGAAGAGTGGACATGTGATGTCGCGCTCGCGCGCCCCCACGACCACCGGTCGACACGTGTCGAACCGCAAGCTCCAGCACGAACAACAACACAACCCAACGACCAGCCATGTCCCGCCCTCGCACAAAGGCCTCGAAGACGCTCGTACCTTGATATACACAAGCCACTCGATCAAATCGCATCAAAACAACCACAGCTGCCACCGAGCGCTGCAATGGCACCCCCGCCGAGCACCCTCTACACGCCGACCCTCGTCCTCGCGCTCCTCGTCGCCCTCTGCGTAGCTGCGTCGCTCCGCCTCATCGCCATCCTGCCCAGCGCGCGACGACGCACTCCGCATCCGCGCACTCGGCCCGCTCGCGCGCGCATCCTGGTCGTGCTGGGCTCGGGCGGGCACACGCACGAGATGCTCGCGCTGCTGCGCGGCCTGGATGCGCGCAAGTACACGCACAGGACGTACGTGGTGAGCAGCGGGGACGCGTTTAGCGCGGCGCGCGCGGAGGCATTTGAGCGGGGGCTTGCTGCGAACGTGGCTACGCAGGCGCAGACGCAGACGCAGACGCAGACGCAGGACGCACAGCGGACGTGCTGCGTGGGGCCACAGTTCTACAGCGTAGTCGCGATCCCGCGCGCGCGACGCGTGCATCAGCCGCTCTACTCGACGCCGCTTTCCGCGCTGCAGACGCTGGCAGCGGCGTTTGGACCGCTGCTCTCGCGGCCCAGCGCGGGCGTCGAGCTGCCGCACCTGATTGTCACCAACGGCCCCGCGACGGCGGTGGTGGTGGTGCTCGCGGCGATGGTGCTGCGGTTCTTCGACGTGCGCGGGGCGCAGAGCAGGGGGCTGTGTCGCACCGTGTACGTGGAGAGCTTTGCGCGGGTCAAGACGCTGAGCCTGAGCGGGCGGCTGTTGGTCCGGGTCGTGGATCGGTTTGTGGTGCAGTGGGAGGCGCTGGAGGGGTATGCGGGGCGGGCCGAGTACGGGGGGATACTGGTGTGAAGGCGTTGATGTGTGTGAGATATCCGGTGCAATGGAGTGATGCAAACCTGAGTCGTCCTCACAACTTGTGCTGCCCTCGCGCTGCCACCGTACTGTTGATGTGAGTGAGAGGCGGTTGATGTGAGTGAGAGGCGGTT
>NW_022984787.1:273883-322686 GCF_010094145.1 Didymella exigua CBS 183.55
AGTGAGAGGCGGTTGATGTGAGTGAGAGGCGGTTGATGTGAGTGAGAGGCGGTTGATGTGAGTGAGAGGCGGTTGATGTGAGTGAGAGGCGGTTGTTGTGAGTCAGAGGCCCGGTGCAATGCAGTGGTTACATCTTGATTCATTCCTACAACTCGTCTGCCACCGTACTGTACAGGAACCCCACTCTTACACCTACCATATGCTACAAGTGATGAACGTCACCCACGCAGATGCAAGCCCGCTAGTCACATCTAGTCGAGCTCGACCCGGCTGGCTGCCACCCTCTTGCTGGTCAGCTTGACGCCGTTGGCTGCCATGTGCTGCCCCAGCGCGGCGAGCAATGTGTCCGTGTCCACAGCCGGGCGCTCCTTGCGCGCAAGCTTCTTCTCGGCCTGCTCCTGCTCCCACCGCAGCTGCATGGGCGTCTTCATGCGCTCTGCGGCCCTGGCCTTGCTCTGCGCAAACGCCTGCGCCGCCAGCGCCTTCTCGCTCGTGTACTTGGCGCGGACGGGCCTGTGCGGTGCGTCGGGGTCGTTGCGGGCCGCCTGTCGCATCTCGAACACGTCGCCGCGCAGCTCGTCGCCCAGGGTCTCGGGGAAAGGAGGGGCGACCAGGGTGTAGCTCATCGACTCGGCGCCTTCGACCATGTTGCGTGTCGTGTCGACCGCGTCGTGGGCGTCCTTGGGGTTGGCGTCTTCGCTGCGCAGCGTGGCGCGGCGCTGCTTCTGCAGCTCGCTCGCCTCCATGTTCTCGACCTGCGTGGAGAGAGGAAGCGTGGAGGGCGGCGGGGTGGCGCGCTCCTCGGCCTTGGGGGCTCGCCAGCTCTGGAGGCTGGTGATGGGGTGGCGGAGCGTGCCCATGGTCTTGGACAGCCAGCCCTGCGCGGCCTTGCCGTCCGCCGTCGGCGCTGTGCTGTCCGCCGCCGAGGCCGCCTCGGCGGCCTCGGTCTCCCAGGGCCAGGCGATCCTGTAGCGTGTGCCGGCAATGTATCGGTGGAAGATGGGCAGGCCCGTCTCGGGGTCGTACTGGTGCTGCTTGGGCATCTCGGCGCTGCCGTAGTCGGTGCCGGTGAAGGGGTCGATGCCGGTGGTGTGGCGCTCCATGACTATGTTATCGACGACGACGTCCTCGTAGATGCTCTGCCCGCTGGCCGTGAACGACGTCGCGGCGTAGGGCACCACGAGGCGGACGTCGTCCATGCCCAGCGGCATCTCGCTCTCGCGCCGGGGCCCAATGTCCTGGCCGACAGTGCTGAAGACCTTGGAGTCCACGTACGCCTGTTCAGTCAGTCTCAGATGCAACGTCGCGCCCCTGGCTTGGTCTACGCACCCTGTTGAGGCCCTGCACAATGAGTTCGTGCGTTCTCGGCAGCGCAGACAGGACCGTCCCGATCTTGCCCTTGTCTCTGCCGCGCACGACCACGACGCGGTCGCCCTTGACCATGGGAAAGTACTTGTTGTCGTCGACGACCAGCGGGTAGTCGGGCGCGAGGCCCTTGTTCTCCCTCCGCTCGCTGATCTTCTGGTGGACCCACGCGGGGATCTCGGGCCTCTGGACCTGGCCAGGCTGCACGACGGCGTACTTGCCGTCGGCGACGTTGACAGCCCGGTTCGGGCGCAGCGGGCCCAGCTTCCAGTCCTCGGCCGCGTTGCGCAGCGCCTTCTTGCGCGGCAGCGTCACGTTCTCGTGCTGCCACCTCGTCTGCGCCTGAGCCGTCGCCTTCTCGTCGTGGCGGTCCTTGATCAGCTTCTTGCGCGCCAAGCGCTGCTTCTCGTGCCACACAATGGCGCCCTGGACGTGAGCAATCTCCTTTGCCTTCTTGGCCTGGCGGGCGGCATTGCGCCCCGGCCGGGCGATCAGTTGGACCATGGCGGATGGAATGGCAGCGGGCGGTCGGGGCCGTTGGCGAGGGAAGCAGGCCAGCAGAGCGAGCGCCGCCGCCGCGAAGTCGCTCGCCAAATTTCGCGGGCGCCCGGGCTAGAGCGCGCATGGATGCGGCCGCGACTCGACGGCGCACGCCCATGGGCCAAACACTCGCCGCCGATGGCGCACCAGCTCGCGAGTCGCCCACGACACCCAGGCGCCCGCACACCATGCCGCTGCTACGGCGCAAGATCCGCTGCCACTTCTGCAACCAGCAGTCGTCGCGCGACGGCGGCGGCGGCGCGACGGCGCGCTCGTACCTGTGCCCGCAGTGCGACGCCGTCAACTACTTCGACGAGGTACCCAGCCCGCCTCCCTCGGCGGCCCTGCACAGCGCAGGCCGCCGCGCAGCAGTGGAAGCGCTCGCGACTGACCCCATCTCCAGCGCGGGAACATTACCGACCCGCCCGCCGACGACATGGCAACCGCGCCCGCCGCAGCCGTCCACTACGCCAACCCAGCCGCGGCCGTCCACTACGGCAACCCAGCAGCGGCCGCCCACTACGGCAACCCAGCCGCAGCGCGCTCCTCGTCGCCCGCCATGCCCCCCGAGCCCGCCGCGCTGTTCTGCAGCAGCTGCCAGCGCAACCAGCTGCTGCTGAACAAGACGCTCGCCGAATACCTGCCGGACGAAGACGACCCCGACTACGCGCAGTACCTCGCCTCGCTGGACGCGTACCGCAGCGAGCTCGAGGACCGCTACCCGCAAGTCTGCGCGCGCTGTCTGCCCCGCGTGCAGGACCAGATCCGCGCGGCCGGATACGCGGCGAAGGCTGACCACCTCCGTCGCATGATGGACCGGAGCAGGGAGCACAGCAGGACGGCACACACGTCGCGGCAGGCCTGGACGCTGAGGGCCATTGCGCTGGCCAAGTGCGTCTACATTGGCAGCGTCCTGGTGGGCTTGCTGTGGCACGCCATGGGTCTGACCATGGCGTCGTACGACCGCATAGACATGGACGAGGACGTTTCCTGGCGCACGTGTCTGGCGCAAGCTTTCTCGGTGCACCGCGCGAGCCAGAGCTGCGTCATGTCCGCGTACGGCCTGGACGTGCTGCAGGGCTCGCTGGTCGCCGACTGGCTGACCGTCTGGTGGAACCCCAAGCTGGCGAGCAAGACAAACACCATTGCCGGCCGCATGCGCGGGCTCAAAGCTCTGTGGTCGATCCGCACGCTCGTGCTGCTGCTGCGGACCGCTACCTTTGTGCACTGGAAGCTCGCGCCTGTGCACTCGTGGACGGTCCGTGTGTTCCACAACACCAACCTCGTTCTGCTCGTCGCCATGACCCTCTCCTTTGCCCTCACCTGGCGCACCGTCCGCATAGTCTACACGCCCGTCGCCCTGCCCGAGGAAACCTACGTGCCCAGCGCGCCCAGCACACCGCAGCGTCCCAAGTCCAGCTACAAGCCCGCCCGCCCGCACATGTCCACCTTCGACACCATGGCGCAGGGCTTCACCTCCAGCTTCGCCGTCGACTCGGCCAACGCACTGCCGCCCTCGCCCACCCTCACCGAGGCTTCCACCGCCTCCCGCTACACCGAGTTCACCACACCCGCCCGGAAGTCTGTGTACCAAGACGACACCATGGACTGGACCCCGACCGCGCGCCGCTTCGCCCCGTCCGCGGCGGACATTCTGCCGCCGCAATTCGGCTCGCGCAGCGCCGCGCCGCCCCGCTCGCCCGAACCCGTCAGCCTCTTTGCGAAGCCAGACCCCAATCCCTTCCGCCACAAGGTCCCCGCCGCGCCCAGGGCGCCCGCGCACGCCCGCGCCGACCCGTGGAAGCGCGCGCCGTGGCAGCCGCCGCTGCAGGACACGCTGCCCAATTTCTTCCAGAGCAGCACGGCTGGGAAAGCTGGGCGAGTCAGCAGCACCGGCAAGACAGGAAGCGGCGACCAGGCCAGTGACAAAGGCGAGAGTGAGACGGAGACAGAGGACGGCGGCACCGGCCTCGAGGGCTTGGGCGTGCCGAGGAACGTGCAGCGCGACGCCGACCTGTTTGCCACGCCCAAGCTCAAGTACGACTACTACGGCACCATGAAGGACACCGGCTTGGAGGATACCTTTAATTCTCTGTTTTCAAAGTAGCATCCTGTCCAAACAGCACTTGTCGATGCAGCATCACATTACAGACACTGCCTGGATACTCATCAGTCAATTCTCAAGCCGTCATGACTTTTCACATGCCTCGACACATTGAACATCCCCAATGCCCTGTCCAAACAGCACTTGAATCAATGCAGCACTTGAATCAATCAGCATCACATTAGACACTGCCTGGATACTCATCAGTCAATTCTCAAGCCGTCACGACTTTTCACATGCCTCGACACATTCAACATCCCCAATGCCCTGTCCAAACAGCACATTAGTCAATCAGCATCACATTGCACACTGCTTGGGTGCTCATCAGTCAATTCTCTAACCGACAAGCCGTCATGACTTTTCACATGCCTCTCGACACGCTGAATATCCCCAATGTAAAGACTCCGGTAACCGTCCCAAATGATCCGCTGGGTTCCATCATTCGTTCATGGCGGGCTTCGCTTGACGTTCGTACTCTCGACTGCGGTAGGCGAGCTGTTTACGACCTGGGCTTCTCCTTCTTCTCCTTCCACAGAGCCGACAGACCGACACCGGAAACCTTGACGACCTTGAAACGAACACCGGGAATATCACCCTTGGCCTTGCCCTTGCGACCGAATCCGGCGAGGAGGACTTCGTCGTTCTCGTCGACAAAGTTCAAGCAACCGTCGTTGGGGACTGGTGTCCGTTAGCCTGTGCTCGATTCTTCCCGTGTCGCCACCGCGGCTGGTCTTCATCCTCCATCCACCTCCGCCATCTCCAGGGCTCTGCCTGTGTACGTACCGAAAGCAGTGACCTTCTTTCCGTTCTTGATGAGCTGGACACGGACACACTTTCGGATAGCCGAGTTGGGCTGCTTGGCCTCAACACCGACCTTCTCGAGGACGATGCCCTTGGCGTGGGAGGAACCACCGAATGGCGACGACTTGAACGCGGTTCCCAGAAGGCGCTTCTTGAACGACAGATCGGCCCAGCGCTGCTCACGGCGGTGGTTGCGCAGCTTGCGCGCGGCGTTGAGACCTCTTGGCTTTCCTGCAGAACACTGTGAGCATGCCGTCGTCGAGCGTGCTTGGAGCAATTCGGGAGGCGAGCTGCGTACCTTTACCCATGTTTGCGGTGTTGACGTGGGAGCTGGGGACGTTGGTTAGTGGGCGACGTGAGATTGAAGTTGTGTGCGTCGCCCTCGCCAAATTCGCGTGTGCGCCTGCCGCCAAGCACTAGGTAGAATGCGGCAAGGCGCTGCACGGGCCAGAACAGCAACACCACCGGAGGAAGGAGCGACGAGCATCGCCAGCGCGAACGCTAACATGACTGCTTCTTGAAAACATTCAATGTTGCTCTGCGTGCACCAATGTGATCGATAGTCTAGCCGTCTTGTTGCTGAGGAAGCACCTTGACAACGCGACGCGATACAATCACGATACCTCATCCACCATGGCTACCAGCAGCAACAAGGCCACCAAGATGCAAGTCAACCGCCTCCCGGCACCCGCCCTCTTCGTCGGCCCTCCCTCCCACAATGCCTCCAACACCTCTCTCCTCTCGCCCACCACCGAGCCCCGCAGTCCGACCAAAGCACCCCTCGTCCGCCAGCGCTCGCTGCTCGCCCCAGACGCAAAGCGGCCTCTCCCCCCAACCACTGACGCCTACGATGGCGACCACCTGAGCCTGATCACCTCCGACTCGGCCGGCACCGCGCCCTTTGTGCGACGCCAGCGCCAGCAGAGCCGAGCCGCGGATGCCGAAGCCGCGTCGCGCGCCGAGGCCATCTGGGCCGAGATGCAGAACACGCTCGAGGAGGTCGAGCTGAGCGCCATCAGAAGACCGGGCATGACGGTGTTTGGCTCGGAGCACTCGCGTGCGCTGGACGAGCTGAGGAGCGCGCAGATTGAGCTTGCCAAGGCGTGGGCGAGGAGCGACGACGACGGCGAGAGTGCCGAGCAGCAGAAGAACGCGTCTGATGCGGGGAGCTCAGCGCCGCCGGCGAAGATGACGAGTCCGAGGGGTGGGTCGAGTCCGGGAAAGGGGGACAAGTTGTTTGACAGGGCACGGCTGGAGGAGGAGACGGAGAAGGACATCGAGCTGAGCAGGAAGAGGCGGGAGGAGAACGACAGGTACTTTGAAAAGGTCAACAGGGGCGTACAGGAGGTCGTTGCTCGACTGGAACAGGTTGCAAAGGCAATGCGGAGCGTGGAGAACGAGAGTAATGAGATCTGGGGACGCAGCGAGCATGACTCCGCAGAGACCGCAAGTGTGCACTCCACGGTGAGTCTCACATGATAGCACTCATCAATGGAAACCAGCGAGCATGGCACCGCAGAGGCCGCAAGTGTGCACTCCACCAAACCTAACATGATCAGCACTCATCAATGAAATAAACCAACATCGAGAACATCTTCAGCAGATATCTGCAAGGAACAACATCTTTGGGTATCTCCTCTTGTCCAACTGCAAGACGCGGCCAGTGTCTATTATACAATATTAAATGCGTAGTACGTGAACGCTCAGTCGTACAAGTAACCATCTCGTCACACCGACGACGGCATACCTTGTCGAAGGGCAAGCAGCGCGCGCACATCAGTCACGTACTGCAGACCTTCCAGGAGAGGGATAAGGTGCAGCAGTTCGTAATCTGTAGGGTCGCTAATCCAGCCTTCAATGGGGATGGCGTTGTCTGCAGAAGTCAGTACACAACAAGCTAGGTACTGGATCTGAAGCGCTTACCTTCGTGGAAGATGTAGCTCATGGGACTGTTGTCCAGGATCATGACTTTGCTGAGGTCCGGCTCTACCTGAGCGAGATCCTTGATGTATGCGCCGTTGCGGAAAGTGCAGTGCTGGCGGTAGTAGCGGCCGGCAAAGTACTTACGCTCGACCTCTAGCCAGTCGATGACAGGGTCGGCGTACTCTTGAACCGATGCGGTGAAAATGATGAGATTGTACCACTTGGAGATCTGTGACAGTCATCAGTCTACCGCTCAGAATCGTGTTAGTAGTCTGACCAACCTTCTTCAGAAACTCGTCGCAGAACGGTCGCTTGTGAACGTAGTATAGGATAGGGACTTGAGGGCCAATGATCTGCCCTCCTGCGCCAACCGAGGCCTGGAGTTTTACCTCCACCATGTGGCCGGTCTGGAAGCGACCACCTTTCGCCATACTGTGGATCAACGTCTCGTCGAGATCCAGGATGAGCGTCTTCTGATGCGGTCCCACCGCAGATGCTCCTTTCGCAGAGTAAGACGGCTGTCGTCGTGGTACCAGCGGGCGTGGAGGCTGCGGCGCTCGTGGAAACTTGTGCTTCGCCGCTGCAGTCATGGGCCCTGTGGGCGACTTGAGCGCGTTCGCAGCTTCTGGCGATACCTCGCTGTTCGACTGAGCCTTCTTCGCCGCCTTACGCTGCCTAAGCGCATCCTCATTGTGCAGCTTGATTCGGATGGATCGCTTTGCAGGAGCAATCTCCTCGCCTGCTGATGAGGCATTTGATTTTGAGCGGGTGTGGCGCGATGGGAAGTCAAGGTCCCCGTCGCGCGTGCGCGGTCGCTCGCCTTCGATCTCGGAGTCAGACGTGATGGCTGTCGAGGTCGATGCTATCGATGGAGACCGCCGTGTCAACTTTCTCTTCTGGGTTTGTGTAACGCTGAGGCGCCTGCTCCCACGCCTGCCCTTCTCGTCGCTGTCCTGATCAGACGAGCGCATCGCTTTTGAGGCAGCCTTCTTTCGTTGCGGGCCTCTGACAAGTCGAGTCATGTGGTACAGGGGTGCGACCACGGAGAAACTACCACCCTCTTCGTAATAGAAGCACGCGACCAGGTACTGGCCCGTGTACACAATGGGGCTGAGCAGCACAGCAACACCTCCCACAACGCCTTCGTAGACACGCTTGGGGAACAGCCAGCGCTTGCGAGGCTTTGTTTGTTCGAAGTGACCGCTCGATGGGTTGAGCAGCGGCGTCTTTTCGTCGTGCGCGGACAACGGCGCATTCGTGGTAGAGGTGTCGGTTCCTTGCGTTCTTTCCGGAACCATGGTGCCCTCCAGCTTCTCGTCGAGTGATGCTATGTTCGCGCTCGCATTCTCGGGAGACTGCGACAAGCCAGACCGAGGTTGTGCGTGTAGTAGGTTGCTCTCAGAGCCAGATCGCGATCGCGCTGGGGTAGCCGGAGGTGTGCCAATGTTTGCAAGAGCACTCAGAGAGTTCATACTCCGGCCTGAGCCATGCACGGACCGAATGTGTATGAAGGAGATCGATCGGGTGCGATGTACAAGGCGCCCGGAGTGTGGGGTAGCCGGGACGTTTGTTTGCTGGGAGGCTGGTGCCTATGCTGTGGTTGGCAAGAACGCAGCTTCAGCGCAAACACGGAGAGCACGGAGGGAGGAAGGCTACAGGCGGTGCAGGGAATGTCACGTCAAGGAGAGAAAGACCCCACGGGCCGGCGACGAGGCGAGTTCTGGGCGATGGGGGAGCTGTGCAGTGGTTCGGACGTGCAGGGGATGACGTTGGCACCAGCGCGGTCGAGCATCGGTTCCGGCTGCGCTAAACTTTTGGAACTGAGAGTCATTCATCGAGACACCCTGACAGCTCCAGATACGCCGCCAACTCGACGCACGCTCTGTGGCTATAAGCAGATTGTCGAGGCTCCCGAGTCCTACAAAAAGCATTACAGGTTCTGACATTACTCTGAGAAACATCAAACTCTCTCAGACACACCCAGGGAAGGCTGCCCCTCCACCCCACGCGCCATACAGCCGCACCATATCGTAGTCTCCAAAAGCAGCTACACCCTACGAGCGCACCAAACTTCGCCACATGGCTCAGTCGACCGTGATACAGGCGCCAGGCCTGTCAACATTCCTGAAGTCGCTCAAGACGACCCCAGTAGATCCCTCAGTGGAGCACCTCATCTCGTACCGTCACCAGCAAACGCAGTGCCCACGTATCGTACTAACTACTCCAGGTTGCTCAAGCGACGACAGATTCGAAACTCCAGACCGTGCGCCATTGCGACAACCGCGCTTCTTTTGCGCGTAGTCGGCGAGTTCAAGGGAAGGGATGCCGGAAAGCTTGTGGAGCGCATTCGCCAGGTCGGCAGGCGCTTGACTTCTGCACAGCCGCGTGAGGTCGTCGTGGGAAACATTGTCAGACGTGTATTGGGCCTGGTGCGCGAGGTAGTCGACGAGAACGCAGACGGACAGACACCCACAGGGAGCGAGGCGCCTACACCAGTGCCTCACGATTCGCTCCATCGACCGACCCTCGCCTCGAGCATGTCGACGTTCAGTCCTCTCAAGCACGCTGTTGCTGAACCCATGCAGGTGGGTGTGTATGACGGGAATATGTCAGACTCAGGCGAGCTCTCGAGACGGCCGCCTTTGCTTGCCTCGCACACCTCGTATGCGCCTCCGTCGGCAGGCCCTCTCGTCAACTCTCTGTTCGGCCTCTTCTCTCAACCTACCGACACACCCTCAGCCACAAGCACGCCCACAGGTGCTCAGTCGCCAAACGGCAAGACCACTTTCACCCAGCAAAACCTGGAGCGCCTGGGAGAGCTGAGCAGAGGGCAGACCACCCTTGACCTGAAAGGAGAGGTCATGGAGGGCATAAGAGAGCTGCAAGACGAGCTGGAAACTTCAGACAAGCAGATTGCCGAAGTTGCCCTTGAGCATATCCACGCAAACGAGATCATCCTCACCCACACAGCCTCGACCACAGTCCAGAAGTTCCTCATGTACGCTGCAAGGAAGCGCAAGTTTACAGTCGTACATGCCGAGACATACCCTCACGACAACAGAGACACACACGGAGTGCTTCTTACAGGCAAGAAGCGCGAGTCGCGCCACGATGAAGATGATGAGGACGACAAATGGAAGCCGCTCACAGAGGCTGGTATCCAGGTCTATGTCATTCCCGACTCGCACGTATTCGCAATCATGTCCCGCGTCAACAAGGTTATCCTAGCCACGCACACTGTTCTGGCAAACGGGAGTCTCGTCGCAGCGGCGGGAGCGCACATGATTGCCAAGGCAGCGAAGGAGCACCAGACACCCGTCGTAGTGCTCAGCGGTGTCTACAAGCTTAGTCCTGTATACCCTTTCGATATCGACGAGCTCATCGAACACGGCGACGCTAGTGCTGTCGTGCCTTACGAAGATGGTGATTTCGTCGACAAGGTCGATGTCGAGAATCCGCTGTATGACTATGTCCCTGCAGATCTCGTGGATCTCTACATCACCAACCTGTAAGTTTCTCACATAGTTGATCACAGAACATGTGCTAATAAACGCAGTGGCGGTCACGCACCATCCTATCTGTATCGTATTGTGGCAGACCACTACCGCTCAGAGGACATTAGCTTGTAAGAGTATCAGTAGTGTTACCGATTACAAATGCAAGGTGCCGACAGCACCATCAACCCATCTACTACGCCACGTTCTGCAACCCTTTTCTGCAAACACGCTCCACCTCTTCGTCGTCACTGTCGCGAAACACAATATATGCCCCCATGCGTCGACGCTTTGACATAGGTAAAGAAGCAAGGACCATACACTGACAACTCCATCGCTGTTTCTAGTGTCGGCGGTCCTGGTCCAGAGAGCATTTCCCATCGCATGGCAGGCCGTGACCTTCTTGGGAACCTTGAACCCTCGATCTGTACCCTAAGTCAGCTGCGGTATTCCTCATGATACAGATCAGAGAACCTACCATGCCAGCTCATACACATACCCTGCCCTGGCTCTACGCCGGCGCTTCACACATCGAAGTTGAAGCGCAGCAACAATCACACCGGCAACGGCGACTACAATGCCCAGCGTACCGAACACAATCGTTCCGTTTGAAGAGTCCGTGATGTCGAGCTTAATGAGTGTTGTGGTTGGTGTGGCGTCCACAGCCAGTGACAGGTCATTGGGGGTGCTATAGCTCTGCGAGGAGGTGTTCATGCTGTTGAACGTTGGCCTTAGTCCGATGTTTGAGATGAACTAAGATCATAAGATTTCTTCAAGGCTCGAAATATTTGCTTATACAGCAATTGCGTTAGGATTTGTGGAAGGCGCGCTGGTGAGCATGTTGGGCCTTTGGGTTATTATACTTGACTGGCATTACTTTCGTAAATGCTCGAAAACCCTACAAGGCTGAGATGGTACTCTATCGTGCCAAAAAGAGCGTCTGGTTGGTGCGGTACCAGCCTGCATGCATGCGGAGAAAGGCGCCCGTACCTAATGTCCCTCATCGAGGTGCTAGCGCCGCGGGCGCAGTTGAGGCGTAGACCCCCTGCCCTGCTCTTGGAATATTTATCTCGTATCTTGTCGCAATTGTGCACTCTGCGCTACGATTACATCTGCAGCTTCTACATGCTGTCATTCTTGAAAGCATAGCTGTTGCAGCCAAAAATGAGGCAAAATGTACATACATTAGCACCCCTGAATTGGCTGGTAAATAGGCATGATATCTGCTGCGACAATAGCAAATCATGCCTAACGAATCTGGCCATTGCTGGCCTCTACAACCCTCCCTTAGGCCCCTGAGACTACTTCCCACCTCGAAACGATCGGCAGACACCAATAGTGATCCTACTGGCCGAGTGAAGAGGTCGCGAGGTCTCAGCTCAACCTCACCAAGTGTACCAGGTGTAGACTGGATAAAGTCAATGTACATGAGCCATCTATTTTACAGATCGTGACGCGACCGCTTTCAGAGTTTAAACGAATTACAATCAGGTTTTGTTCGGTCTTCGCAAGACTGAACTTGTCACATGGTTGTGTGGAACAAACGAACAGCGTGCAACAGAATGGAAGAGACATTCTGACTCTAACAGTGCTCTCCCAAGACTCGGATTTGGCCGGAAAGATGCGAAACATGCATCAAACGAGGCTTTCTATGCTCAGAAGACACCAGGGTCATGCGCAAGAGCAAACATAATGCCATGGCAAGAGGCTCAACTTCACCTTCGTCGACCTGCCCAAACGAGCCAAGCATAGGAGTGACTTTCCATGACTGGTAGGTATGCCTAATTTCTCTTCTCGTTAGTAGAAACAACCCTGTTCCCATTTGCTTCAAATGAATCCGTCCATCTATCATGGAGTACCGCCAGCCTCTATTTACTATCTCGCTCTTGTTCATCTCTCCGTCAAATAGAACCCGAACCCAAACCCCGGGTTTCCCCACTGACCGTTAAATTCAGGAGGTCACTCCTAAGTCACTACCAGAATATCAAGTTCTGCCTGGAACAAATGGAAGGGATACAAAGGGACTCTGTGGACCATTTCTTCAACATCGACAGGTACGAGTTCCCTTCTGTTGAGCGATTCAAAGACGACATTAAGCACGTTCGCACGACGTAGTTAGAAAGCACTTAAAAGCTTGATCCTGTGCATTTCCGATAAGTGATATCGGAACTAATACTGTTCGACGAGCTGCTTGCACCAACCGGAGAGATCAAAGGCAAGTGCTGGCTTTGCAACGCTTCGCAGGCCCAGTCAAAAGACAGTCTGACCTACGTGGACACACAGACATTCTACGAACGTTGGAGGGACAACAAAAATTGCTGCACAAAGCGTGATGAACCTAGTAACGAACCGTTCGGTGTGCTTGATGACATTTCACTCTTGTTCACCGAGGAGTCTTGCAACGCGCTCGAGAAATTCCCAAAACTTGTGAATCATCGGCTAAAGTAGTTTGATGTCGCCCCACTCTTTCGACTGCACGATAGAGCGTTGTCCTGTGTCCAGCCTGGACTTAATGATTGTCTGGAACGTACGCAGTTGCTTCGTTTGTTGGATGCAACCCATCCATCAAAAGTGAACACTTATGATTCTGAAAACCTGGGCCTTGTGCTTGTGGTAGAATCGGAAGACGATAAATTGAACGACCAAGGCATTCTCGGCAGGTCATCGCTGCATATCGCATGTCACAAGGGCTGGCAGAAAGGAGTTGCCAAACTGCTGTATCTCACTAATGCAGGTGCCGGTCTAACAACCTTCTTAGTATGCGTGGACAGCAGCACCATCAGGCAGAATGATATGCTATTTCAGCAGAGCATCATTAGTGTGGTCATCTGACATGAATTTGGAGAGTTGTATACCGGCGCAGAAGATGTGTAATTTTTAAACCATTCCCGGATTCTACAAATGGCCTTGAGACTGATGGCGCCTGCCTCCTATAATCCTGCAGAAATCAAGCTGTCTTTATAGACCTGCTCAGTATAGAAGTACCACCTATCTAGTCCTGACTTCTATCACGATGTCGAATGTAAGCTAAAAGAAGAATCTTTCCAGGGCCAGTATCACTTGTCAGGTAGATGTCGTCTTCACACGCACACCTTAGCTACAATCCAACTGCCAAGATCCGTAGCACCTTGGTATTTGTTTTACTGACTTCCTACGAGATATCTATACCGACTGAACAACGTCGTCTACATCCAAAACAGTGCCGCGTTGCGTCGTGCGCCAGAAGTCGCGGTCTCAGTCGCTGCACCCGCACCCGTCCTCGTTGCAGACGCACCACTTCTAGACGCAGTAGTCAGCGTGCCTCCAGTCGATGCTTCGTCAGCTGCCCAAACGTTCATACGCTGGGTGCCTCCACACTTCACATTCGCATCACCAACACACGGTATATCGCATTCGTTCTGGTCCTCCGCCAACGTTGCGTTGTTCCTGTTGCCACAGAAGCACTCGTTGCCTAACTTGAGACCAGCCACCCTGTATCGAATCTCCCAGCACTTCTGCTTGCACTTATCCACTGTCTCTGCGGGATCACGGGGGATGAAGCGGTAATCCAGGTTCCAGGTGGCATTGCCGCCATTGTCGAGGTTGTCGTTCCAAAGATCAATGTAACAACCTGTGTACTTCCACGTGCTGACTGAAGGTACAGGGGGAATTGTGGTGTAAGCCCGGGTCACTGCGTCGCTCTTGGTGACTGGTATTGTCCAGCCATCGCTATCCGTTGTGTAACTGGGCAGCGCGAACGTGGCAGTGTAATATTTGTTTGTGACGGTGCTTGTCGTGTAGTTAACAGAGTTGTCTATTGTCTCCTGGGTCAGGACGCAGTAGCTTGTTTGATTGCGCCAAGGTTTGCAGTCGAGTCCTACGGATGGATTCCAGGCGTGGAAGCGTTTGGGCTCGGCCTTCCACTCTCGCAGCGTCTTTTCACATGTGTCTACCGAGGCGTCTTCGATGTCAGCCCACATCACGCAGTCTGCGGCGCTGCGAGGATCGTATCCCAACATTTGCGACATAGCATGGCGGGCCAAAATCGCGAAAGGGAGGAGCGTGGAGGCCTTCATTATGGTAAGAGGTTACAGCCAGACTCTCCGGGCGTAGGTTCGTGTCTATAACTGGGATTTGAAGCCTTCCGAGAGGGGACAGTTGTGTTGGATGTTACTAGATGACAGTATTCAAACACCAAAGGGCGATTATGACAACCGAAACTCAAGACAAGCTCGTAGGTGATATCTTTTAGACCTTGCGCCCTCTTCGAAGAATGCAATCTCCCGTATAAGTGCCAAGCGCAGGGCGCCTAACGGCGTCGTTTGGTTAGGAAGGCAGAAATGGGGCACAGAGGACTTGGGTATTGTACTGACCTCAGCCGTAGGTGGCTTCCTGTGAACATGATCTTCCGTGTGGCTGTTGGTACTCTCGCCCTAGAAGTAAGCGCAGCTTTTCCTCTGGCGGCTTTAGATGTTGCTCGCAATGGAAAACTGAATCCCTCCTCGATTGTCACCCTGACAAAATATGGCACAAATTTTCTGGGTGTAGTAGTCGCTTTAGCCATAGACGGTTTTCAAATTGGAACTCTGTGTCTCTTCCTTTGTGTGATTAAGACTACATCTTCTAGCCTTTGTCATTTTGTTACTCGAGATGCCAACAACACGGGGCAACTCATCCAGCCAAAGTGCCAGCACTGGCAGAGCTGATATATGCCGTCGAATACGCGCTTGAAAGAGCTGGTGAGAGCTCGAGGAGGTATCTCAAGAAGCTCCAGAGGGCGTCTCTTGTGTCACGGAGAAAGCTAAATCGAACGAAACATCTAATTGTAGTCTCCGTGACCTCTTTTGACTTACAGATGTCGTGCAGATTATTGCTGAAGACCTTCAAGTTTCGCGGCTCTGAAGCTTGTATCTGGTCATTTCCACGACATGAGAGGGCGTGTTGAGTGAGCTCTAGTGCAGGTCATGGGCACCGCGATCGATTCTTGTTCCAGGCTTGCCCAAAGAGGCAGGATGCGGCTGATCGCGCGATTCCGGCTCTGACCTCACATGTCGACAGCCCGTCCGCAACTCTTAATCGCAGACTGCGCTTTCACCTACGAATTTCTCACGTTATCATTTCTTTGGGGCGCTCGAGTAACTGCTGCGACTGTTTCCAGCCGGCCATTGGACCCTTGCATCTGTACAATCACGCCCAAGGCTCCTTTTCATCTCCGTAATCACTCAACATGGGCATGACAACCGGCTTCGTGAGTGACACGCCAAATTGTTCGTGTATCGCATCTAACATGACCGTAGCTCGGAGGCTTCACCCTCACATCGGCCGTCCTCTACCTCTCCCTCTCGCTGCACCAACAGAACCGCGCAACACAAGTCGCCCTTCTTCGCCAACAGCGCAACGTCCTCACAAACTTCTACGAGCCCAAGGAGCCTGAAAAGGAGCCTCGAGCACGCGAGGTCCCCATTGGTTTGGCAGAGATGGCCAAAGATAGGTGGAACAGGGTGCTAGAAGAGACGGTGCAGACGGTGTACAACACAGACTGGAGGAGGGTTAGGGAGAGCGCCGAGGATAGAGTTGGCACAATTGCACAGAAGATCAGGGAAAGTGGAAAGTGAGCTGAATCGAGCGAAGACTGACGAGGGAGGCGAGGTGGGCAATTGCGACGATACCCTTCTTGCAGCGACGATTTTGGAATTTATACGACAGCATAGGGTAGGTAAGCACTTCAAGACAAATGTGTGTCTTCAGGTGCACAATAGCGAACTTGCAGACACTCGATTTCATTTGTCACACCTCGTTTCCCGCGCCTCTTGTCTTCACCTTCGCACTTTTACTGTTTGTCCACACAATCATCAAGCGCCCCACTTTGTCTGCCTACCACCTCCCACCTTCTCGATCAGCTCACTGCATGGACTCTCTCCCTCACCAGCTCTTTTCCTGCCATGACGTCTCACGGCAAGGTGCTGGATCTGCTCGACGACCGCTACCTTGATCTGAAGGATGTAATTGGCAATGTCGAACCGCTGCCGACCCTTGTCCCGTACGAAGATTACGCGCAAAATGTGCTTGTATACCGCATGGACACAGACCATGAGATTTTCCTGGGCCTAATTCAGGACTTCACTTTTCGACGAGCATACGAGGTGCGCAAAGAGCTCTGGACATGGCTTGTGCAGTGGGAGGTCGACAACAGTCCACCCGTACAGCAGCCTTCGACCGCTAAGAAGGTTCGATTGGATTCACAGCAAGTAAATACGCTCTTCAAAGTACCGCCGACACCGCGCAAATCGCCCGCGCTTACCATCTTCGAGCGGCGCACGCTGGATGGCGCGCTGATGCTGGAGGAGGACATGCTGCGCATCCTGATCGACATTGTACAAGTTGCGAGTTCACTCGTGCCCAACTTTATCGAGTTTTTGTACCGCTGGGTCGACTACTACGAGGGTGATGGGAAGGCACTCAAGGCTGCGCTGAGGTGGGAGATTCCAAGCTTGTGGGACTTTGAGTACCACCCTCTTGTGCTGCCGCGAGACGAAGAGAAAGACGACGGGATGGGAGGAGGAATCGTGCGTGCTAGTGGAGAACGAGAGGACAGAGCAAGATCCGTGAGCGCGAGCAAAGCTGCGGAGCTAAGACAGAGCTCTCCTACGAAGAAGATGCACGCGCAGCCGAAACCAGACCTGGCCGCTATTGAGCTCCAGACATTCTACACTGAGGAAAGCGAGCGCCTGCAGTACCGCGAAGTCAAGTTTGGCATCCAGCCGCCCAAGCTTGAGCAAGCTCTCCCGCCACTGATCAACATCCCTCGCGATGTAAGAAAGCGCACGAAGTACTATGCGGCATGCTTCAAGTCCCGTCAACGCGCGCTGTACCTCCTTCTCGAAGCTGGACTCACCATGCGCCAGATCAACAACTACCAGAAGTTACAAACGACGCATCCAAAAGAGACACCCGAGACCGGCGATGGGGATGGTCTTCGCAATTATCAGAAGGACGCCAAGTATGCTCAAGCCCACTATGAATTGAAGGAGAAGCAGATCAAGCAGCGCGAAATTGCCATCAGCAACAAGCTCGCCGTTGAGGCACAATTTGCAGCTACACATGCGGTCCCTGATGGCGCGGCCGGTCTGCCTCTTATTCCGCCCACACCATCATATGCGAAGAAGGACATGGCTGTTGAGATGATGCAGAGAATCAAGCAGACAAGAGCGCGGAAGGATGACGGGAAGATCAACATCGTGCCCAAGCCGTTACTCGGTCTGATGAAGAGCAAGGTGTTTGAGGGCGCGCAGAAGGTGCCTGAGTTAGCGCCGCTTCGAGACTCCATGGCTGAGGCTGGGTGGTATACGAGCAGTAGTCTCACGACAAGTACGCCGCCCCAAATACCAAGGAGGCCGGGTGAGACAGTCAGCGAAGAAGTTGGCCAGGAAACGGAGATGGTGGACGACTCCAGCAGCGATGAGGATAATGATCAGGACGACAACGATGGCGGCGATGACGATCAAAGTGACGATGAGGGTGATGATGAAAGCGACGATGAAAGCGATGATGGAGGGCACGACGAAAGCACGATCACCGCTGCTCAACCAGTATCAGCTCCCACCCTCCCGCGTCCGATGTTGCCTACGCTTCTGTCCCTACATCCTTCCCCTGCGGCAGTCAACCAGACGAGCAGCCTGGGTGGTTCCGCCAGCTTTGCCACTTCAGCAGCTTCTAACTTCCAATCAGCACCTGCCCTTGACCGGTTTACGCCGCCCAATATTGCGACTTCTATGCAGAATCTGAGCACAGAGCCAGCTCAGCGTCTACTGCCTCCACTGAGTCCCCAAGCGCGACAAGCGGCCTCGAGCAGCCTCCAGCAGAACTTGGGCGTGCAAAGTACGGTATCTCGAGCAACCAAATTGACTACTATGGGGCCTGCTGGACCACCGAGTTCCACTCCCTTGGTTCTACCTTCTGCTCCGTCAAGACAACCTCAGGCCTTACACGCCCCAATGCTAATAGTGCCGGTTCGCCAGCAAGCGAGCCAAAGCCGTTATGCGACCGAACCTATTGGGCCAAGTCAAGCAGTCTCACCGACTCCATCTCCTGCAGTCGGTCCGTTGACGCTCCCAAGACAGCGAGCGTCATATCCGTCTCACCAGAGTCCGGCGCCTCTACATCCGCTACAATCGGCTGCACCGAACCTGTCGATTCCTCCACCTGCTGGTCTGCAGCGTCTGACTATAGCTGGAGGAGGTCGTAGTATCCCAGCGTATGTACTCTCACCAACGACTGCTCAATCTTCAACTACCAACACCCGGGCGCCTGTTCCTGTCTCACCCAGCTTTGATCCGGGTGTTTTCATGCATCTGCGACGTCAACAAGAGGCGGCGAGATTAGCAACAGCAACTGAAGCTACAACACAGCCCAGTCCGCTTGAGGTGCCAGATGGACAAGTCGTGCTACGATCGTCGCCCACGGTAGCTTCTGGGCTGGGCCAGCAAAAACCTGCACAACGTCAACGAATGCTGTCTGAAGTGTTCAACTCGACAGTACTCGCAACTCAGACCAAAACCACCGAAATCCTTGGAGGACGAGACGCGACTGCTGTAAGACCTGTTGATCAAGGAACAGTCTCGTCGCCAACGTCTGCGGCTCCTTCAGCATCTCAACCACTATCAATTCCTTCACACTTACCGTACGAGTCTTTCCAGCAAGCCCCAGTGCCTGAGATTGTCCAAGATCCCAAAGTACTCGACCCATCCTCCACAGCATCAGCACAATCACCTTCGCCAGCCGCTGTGCTTCCACCACCCCGTCCGGGCATCGCACGAAACGCACCTTCCCCACTCTCGCTACCTCCACCCAAACCGTCGCCATTCACCACCCTCGCACCTCAAATACTCGCAACATCGCCCTTCCTCGCCCAACCAGTCGAAACCGGAACGCCAATCCAGATCTACCTCCCCAAGATTCTCGTCCCCGGAAACGGCATCGGTCCAGGAGGAGCGTGTATGGGCGACAGCGGCTGCATCGAAACCGACGCCCTGATGCTGGGACATGAAGACTCCAGCAGCGGGAAGTTGATCCTGAGCAAGGCCATCCTCCTTCCGGTCGGTGTGTGGGAGAACACGCTACGTAAGGCACGCGCTGGGCGCTGGAGCGTGCTGGAGACATATGCCTGTCCGTCTTCACATCCTGCGAAGGGGAAGGGCAAGAGGAAGGTGGGTGATGAAAATAAAGGGTGCCATGGTTTTGTGTACGACAAGCTGGTGCAAGCGTACAGTATGATAAGCTCGGCGCCGGAAGTCAGGGAGAATGAGCTGACGAAGAGGTGGCGGACTAGTCCTGGGCCGATGACGAGCTTTGACCGTGGTGCTGTGTGGGAGGGGTGGGGTGTGTATGTTGATCGGGGGGTTGAGATGAGTGTTGACGAGCGGAATGATGCGATGAAGAGTGAGGCTGAGGCAGTACCTAAGGCTGGAGCATCGTCTTCATCAGAAGATTATGGACCGTACCGTGAGACTGATGAGGCGCTAAGGAGGAAGAGGGAGATGGAGGAATTGATGGACGAGGACGGGGAGATTGAGGAGGAAGAAGAGATGGATGACTAGGTCTTGAGGATCCTGAGCGTTCGCGTCTATTATATCGCAAGCTCTCTGTTGCTTGGGTGTTCTAGATGCATCGCCCACCATCGACCTCCAGGTTCGTTCCCGTAATGAATCTCGCTTCGTCACTCGCCATGAACACGCACGCATTGACGACGTCCTCAACCTCACCAATCCGACCCATTGGTACGTTGCCAATGAACTTTTTCCTGTTCCCTGGCGTGTCCTCCATTCCTGTAAATGCCGAGAACAGCCCTGTTCCCGTGACAAGCGGACAGATCGAGTTGACCCGAATTTGATGCGGTCCGTACTCCGCCGCGAGACCTTTCGTCGCCTACAGATTCGTCAGCACTTTCTCATCACCCCACGACCAACCATAGAGGACTTACATTCCACACGGCGCCCTTACTAGCATTATACCACACCAGCCCCGGCCTGGGCCTTGTCGCACCCACACTCGCAATATTGATGATCACACCTCCCTCCTTCCGCTCAATGGCCTGGTCGACCCACGCCTGGCACCCCAAATACACACCCTTAACATTGACATCGAACACACGCTCGAACTCGTCCTCCGTGACCTCCGTCGTCGGCTTGTTCACATACGACCACCCCGCGTTGTTGATCAGGATATCGCAGCGCCCAAACTTGTCCTTGACGGCGGCCATGGTGGATTCCCAGTCGGCACGCTTGGTGACGTCCATCTTGTGCGCGGCCAGGTTGGCGCTGTCTTTGGACGCGGTGGCTTGCGCAGTGGACTCGTTGATGTCGCAGACGAGCACTTTGGCGCCTTCTTGGGCGTAGCGGAGCGCGATGCCGGCGCCGAAGCCTGAGCCTGCGCCTAGGGGGTGTCAGTGTGGTGCTTGCACGATGGATGTGGTGGAGCTGAGGAGTACCGGTTACGATTGCTACTTTACCGTCGAGTCTGCCCATTGTGATTGTGTGGTGTGTGTTGGAGCTGTGGAAGGCAAAAAGGACTTGATTGAATGTGTCAAATTGTCAACTTGTTCTGGGCTACTATCGTGTTATGGTGTTGACATCGAGTAAGTACTTGATGTAGCGACGATCAAGTAACCGAGCTATTCACGCAGCAGCGGGCTTCTTTCCGCCGTATACAACCCAAATACGGCCATCGCATCCTACGGGTTACCAATCACAGCTGTACCGAGCCAAATCCGCAAACGCCGTGTTGCGGAGAAGCAGGCACGATTGAGGGGTAACAGATGGGTGCGCTGACGTCTGGCGGACAGCGGTGGTGGTCGGCCTAGATGCGAGCTGATTGGTGATCGGCGTGTCGGCTATATGGACTAGGTGGGGTTCACGCGCAGATGTCATTGATCCCTGGAGCCTCAAAAGGGCGAATGTGTTCCGGTTGTTTTCGTGGGGATTCTTCGATTCCGTGTTCGTTATATAGAAACTCGAGTGGAACTGCAGGCAAAATGGGTTCAGCACAAAAGTACGAGCTGCCGTTCAAGGTAAGAATGAGATCCAATGCCAACGAAAGCTCATCACTGACACCGATTAGCTCCAAAACCCCGAACTTCTTCACAACCAGTCGTGTGTAGGAGGGGAATGGAAAGATGCAAAGTCTGGAAAGACATTCGAAGTTGTTGGTTGGTGTATTGCCTCACTTCTTCGTTTATCAGAACTGACCATGTCTTAGACCCCGGTACCGGAAAGGCATGGATCGAGTGCCCAACAAACGATGCATCAGATGTCGACGCAGCCGTCAAGAACTCCCACGAAGCTTTCCTCAAGTACAAGAAGGTCAGCCCGCGCCAAAGAGCACAGTGGCTGTACAAGTGGGACCAGTTGATCCGCGAGAACAAGGAAGACATTGCCACCATCCTCGTCTACGAGACCGGAAAACCTCGCTCTGAGGCCTACGGCGAGATCGACTACTCAACTGGCTTCACATGGTGGTTTGCCGGAGAGGCAGAGCGCATTCAGGGCAGCAACTTCATCCCCGCATTACCGAACCGCCGTATCTTCACAATCAAGCAGCCAGCAGGTGTTGCTGCCGCACTTGTCCCATGGAACTTCCCAATCGCTATGATTCTGCGGAAGGCTGGCGCCGCTCTTGCTGCGGGATGCACAATGATCGTCAAGCCCAGTCCAGAGACGCCCATTACCGTCCTCGCATTGGCCCATCTTGCGCTCAAGGCCGGCTTCCCCGAGGGAGCGCTCAATGTGCTGACCACGGATCTCGACAAGACACCCGAGCTCAGTGAAGCGCTCTGCCGCCACCCGCTCATTGCCAAGGTCACATTTACTGGCTCGACGAGAGTTGGAAAGCTGGTTGCAAAGATCTGCTCGGATAATCTGAAGAAGGTGACTCTGGAGCTGGGAGGAAACTGCCCAGTTCTCATCTTCGACGATGCGAACATTGAGCAAGCGCTGTCTCAGATTTTTGCACTGAAGTACCGTCACGCGGGTCAAGCTTGCATCACAGCAAACCGCATCTACGTCCAGTCCGGCATTTTCGACAAGTTCCTCGAGCGATGGAATGCCGAAACAGACAAAATCGTTGTTGGCCATGGCTCCGACGAGAAGACGACAATGGGCCCGGTCACAACAGCTCGCGGTGCTCAGAAGGCCCTCGAGCTGGTCGAAGACGCGAAGAAGAAGGGCGCAAAGATCCACAAAGGTGGTAACAGGATCGACAACAAGGGAGGGTACTTCTTCGAGCCGACCGTGATCACTGGCGTGACTCCGGACATGGACGTTGCGAACGAGGAGATGTTCTCGCCGATTTGCACGTTCATCAAGTTCGAGACAGAAGAGGAGGCGGTCAAGAAGGCAAATGATACTTCTATGGGCCTTGCTTCTTACCTGTTCACCAAGAATGTTGATCGCATGTGGAGGCTGTTCGAGAGCCTCGAGGCTGGCATGATCGGTCTGAACACAGGTAAGCTGATCCGCAGTAGCTTGTGCATCAGCAACACAGTCCGCTAACGACGACAGGAAACTCATCGGCGGCCGAATCACCATTTGGAGGCATCAAGCAGAGCGGCTACGGCAAGGAGTCTGGAAAGGATGTGGCTGTGAACGAGTATCTGATAACGAAGACGGGTACCTTTACTCTGGAGGAGAATTCTTGAGTGGTCAGATAGGCAACAGCTGAACCGTTGATACGTCGTACATGATGCAAACAAACTCGACAAGATTGATTGGCGGTGATGTTGTTCGTAGTGTTTGTCCCAGCGTGTCTGATGGCGCGTGCGTGTGGAGTGCCGGCAACACCATCCATCGGACTCGGGCGCGACCTCACCTCTCCCACCCCGCGCATGCCCCTTCCATTGCTACAACACCGCACTACATTTTTTCAGCATGGACGTTGAAATGGGAGATGTTGGCTACGACATCGACATTGATGTCGGTGCGGGCGCTCAGACTTCAAGCGCGCAGCCCCGGCAAGCAGAGGCAGTGAGTCGCGCCCAGCGCGTTGTCCGTCGCATGCTGACGAGACCGCGCAGCAGCCAGAACAGCCCACGCAAGGTGACTCGGTACCGGCGGCATACTTCGAAGACCTCCAGCCGCAGAAGCCATGGCCCGAGTACCTGAATCTGCAAGGCGTCGGCGACTTCGACCCCAACGATCCGCTCTACTACGCCATGGAGATACTCGGCACGGAGCCGCGCGTCAAGCAGCTGCGATGGGTCAACGACCACTCGGTCAACCTCGAGTTCTACAGCGCCGACGATGCCGCCCTCGCGCTGACGGCCTTTACACACCCCGACACAAACGCCAACTCAATTGCGGCGCAGACATCGCGGCCGGCAAAGCCCTACTCCAAGAAGCCAGACAGCGCCCTGATAGTGCGAGAGGCCAACGTCAGCGACCAGAAACCCAAGGGCGCAGCCAATCGCAGCAACTACTACCAACGCAACCCGGATGTCAGAGACAACAAGCAGCGGGAGCCACGGCGCCGGCAGCCACCGAAGCGGGATCTGCTCGACTACGGTGATGACGACCAGGGCTCGAGGAGCCGGAGGAGAAGAAGGCAGGCTCACACGGAATCTTTCGAGTGCAATTGCTAACTCGAGCAGCCGCAGCGGAGACGTGTCCATGGACGAAGATTCGGGTGTAGAGAGGCGGAGGAACAACCACCCACGCAACGAACGAAACGGCCGCGACCGCCGCGACGGGCGAGACCGGCAATCAAGAGACGCGGGCAGGCTCAATGCCGACGTCGACTCGTACAGGCCGGGAGACGATGCGTACGGTATCCTACAGATTTGGTGTCCAACTATACTGACGTCATCCAGCGAATCGCGGCATGGCCGTCTGCGAGGTCGCAGTGCCTCCCCTGTCTCAGGCGACGAGGGCGACGGTCGATTCGGCTTCGCAGAGGATAGCACCAACATACGCACCCGTTACCGCAGCCGGAGCCGCAGTCGCAACGCCCGCCGCCGCCGCGACCCAAGCGCCGAACGCTGGACCCACGACCGCTCCAACTACGGGGAGAAAGGTGGCAAGTCTGACGGGCGATGGCAGAAAGACATGTTCCATGTCGACGCATCGCCCATGGGCAACCACCGCCGCTCAGACGCTGGGTCCGGCGGCTCTCTGCTCTCGCGCATGACCAAGGACGGCAGGCCTGTCAACTCACTGGCTAGCAGGATCACGCGCGACGACGACGACGAGCCGAGACCGCGATCACTAGCAAGCCGCATTACGCGCAACGGCGACAACGAGGGGTACGGGCGCTTGAAGGGCGACGACAGCGCACCGCGAGACTACGAATTCGACGAGCCCAAGCCCCAGCGCGGACTAGCCGACCGCATATCGCGCGAGGCCGAGGGCATCAACATCCGCGGGCAGGGCTCGAACGGCGGGAGTGGTATCAACATTCGTGGTGCCGCCTCCTAGGGTGAGGCGTTGGAGCCGGAGTCTGGCGTCGGAATGTTGGCAGATACGATCATGTACGATTGTGCGACCGAGGATGAGTTGCACAAAATTGTGTGGGCGAGGTTGTACCACCACTGAGGGCTGCGAGACGTGTAGAGATTTGGAAAACGGGCGATATCACTCTACTAGCACCTGCGCGAGCAAGACGAGAGCAAATGCACACCCATGCACAGACCATCATATGACCTGTCCATGTTGCCCAACGCGTGCACCTGCACGCATCGAGTTTGCCGCGCCGTCACGCACGGCACACCCATCTTGCAGCCAAGAAGCGAGAAAGTAATGGGGATATAGACGGCCTATTTTGCCAATTATGTCAGAAGTTCATACAATCCTCTTCCGGTCTCCGTGGCGCAATGGTAGCGCGTTGGACTTCTACCACCTTAAAACGGTCATCCAAAGGCTGCGGGTTCGAGCCCCGCCGGAGATGCTTTTTGCCACATTTGGCATCTATGTGCAGTATGTTTTTGCCGACGCTTGAAGGTGTACGGTAGAAGGAGCGGACGCTAGTAAATCACACGGAAGGTGAGGGCGGTTCTGTTGCATTTGGCGAGCCAGGACGACTCGACGACGACCTGGGCAGGTGTGTCGAGCAAAGCGTGTTCAGTGCAGCAGTGGGTTTAAGTTCACAGGCACACGAGACGCACGATCGCGCCTCGCCAACGCAAGGAACACTGATGTAGGTACGCGGTGTCTGGCAGGTGAAGCACGAACGTGCTTTGTGGATTACTTTTCGTCTCGGTAAGAGACCAGTCTACAAATGGCCCTGCCTTGCGTCTCTCGCTCGCTGAATGAAGTGCCTGCCGCCGAAGGCCCCATGAGAAATAATGTCAGTTTCGCATGATTTTCGTTAAAACGACCGGTCCGAGTGACACTCGTTCGGTCCATCGACGCCGCAAACGCCAGCCCAAACGCTCAGATACAAAGATGCGTCGCTCCAAGTAGAGCGACGGGAGAAATACAGCAACGGGGAAATACAGCAACGGGGAAATACAGCAACGGGGAAATACAGCAACGGGGAAATCCAGCAATGGAGGAATACAGCAGTGGAGGAATACAGCAGTGGATGAATACAGCAACGCGAGGAACAAAGCAGTCCCACAGCCAGTGTGGATGCACCCGCTAAAAGCGGCCTCGCTCCTGGACGCGCTCGATGCCGTCGGTGAAGCTGCGCGTCAGGCCAACGCTGGCCCAGAAGTCGTCGCCAATGTCGCCGCGTCTGGTCAGGCGCTCGAGCAGACTGCGGGCGTCGCGCAGCTCCTGGTCGAGCGGGGAGGCGGGGCTGGTGCTCGGCGCTTCGTCATCGGCGGTCGCGAAGCTGTCGGCTTCCTGTTGCGGTGGACCGTCAGCTGGGTCGTCGACCGGCCCATCGACCGGCCCGTCGACCGGCCCGTCGACCTGTGCCTCGCGCGCCTCGCGCAGACGGTAGTCGCGCGAGTAGAAGCTGCGCACATATCTCCGCGCGTCGCTGCTCGTGTCTGCCAGGCTGCGCCCGTGTGACAATGGAGTCGGCGGCGCGTCGGCAAAGTAGCTCGGACGCATGCGCCGCCTGGACAGCGGGTCTGCGGCGGCTTCGTCGTCGTCGGTGTCCGAGGCCGTCGCGTCGCCGTCGTCCGAGGACTCGCATGCGCGCGCAAACGTCTCGAGCGTCTCCTGGAGGGGGCGCGCGCCAGGGCTCGCGCGGCGAGATGGGACGGTCAGGTGTGTGTGCGCACTCGCGGCAGAGTGCGAGTTGCTGCTGCTGGCTCGGCTGCTGGAGGCTGCAAACGAGGCGCTCGCGGCGGACGAGGCAAACGACGACTCGGCCGTGGGCGCAACGGGGTCGGGCACGACGGTCGAGAGGAAGTTTTGCCACGGCAGGTTCGACCAGGTGCTGGAGACGCTGTTGCTGCGCTCGCGGTCGCCGAGCCCGTCGGGCGTCGAGACGGGCGACCAGGACTCGCGGAGGGACGAGACGGGCAGCGGGCCGTCGACGATCCTGCCGTGGCCGACGCGACCGAGGGGCGGGCGCGAGACGGCGCTGGTGGTGCTCGGGGGCGCCCCGTCTGCGGCATCGGGGTTGCTGTCGCGGCGGCGCGCTGTCCTGGCGTACGGCGCGTGGCGTCGGGCGGACGTCCAGCTCGAGCGTCCCAGCATGCGCAGGTCGACCGTGCCCCTTTCGTCGGGGTGCTCGTCGACCGGGGCAGCGGCTGGGCGGTCGTTTGTCGGCTCGGGTAGAGCATGCACCAGATCCGCCGCGCCTTCACGGACATGGGCGGGCGCAAACCCGGGCGTCAGCGGGGGTAGAGGACGCTCGTCTCCTGGGCCGAGCGGTGCAGGCGGTGCAGGCGGTGCGGGTGGGCGCGCATGCTCGGGGCGCGCCGCATGCTCGAGAGCGCTGGCGAAGCGTGACGTATGGCCGCCTCCGAGGGCGTCTGCGCGAAAGGCCCTGCGGTTCCTCGTCCGCCCATGGCGGATGGCCGAACGGCCCGTCACGTCTGCGCGCAACACGTCCTTCTCCTTGGCCTCGTCGCGCACAATGTTCCAGCCGACCGGGATGCCCATCGCGGCCTCGGTCAGTCGCCGCGCAAGAGAGTGTAAAAGTGGGCAGAGGGCGGCAGCGGCGAGCGGAGCAGTGCGAAATGCGGTCGTGATGGACACGCGCCTTTGCGGCTGGGGAGAGGGCTGACGGCGGCGACCAGCGAAGGGGCTCGCGCTAGTCAAATGAGGCTGAGTGGAAAGCTGTGCATCCAGCCGGGACGTCAACTGCACATCTGCAAAACGGTCACGCGCAGTCACGCTTGGGATGCGGGATATCTAGATGCAGCTGCAGTGTTGAAGCAACGGGACGGCCGTCTGCCACCGCTCCACCGCTGCTGACATGCCCCTCCTTCTCGCGGGAATCGTTGCACGGGTCGCCGGCTCGCAGTGGCCACATCGAGCTCCGACTCAGATTGGCTGCCAAGGCCTCGTTGCCTGATTCGGCCTGGACAATCTCTCGCACATGTCACGCTGCTGCGTCCAATCATCGCGCTGCTGCGTCCAATCACCGCGCTGCTGCGGCCACGTCCTGACTGCAAACCCTCTGTGGCTCCGTTGCTGCCCATGTCACCTTGACGAGCCTCGATGGCCAAGATCCAGCCGGGGCTTGAACGCATTTCAGCCCTCCTGAAGGATGCAGCCTACCCGTGGAAGTCTATTCACGTGGCAGGCACCAACGGCAAAGGCTCGGTTTGCCACTATGCCTCGTCCATGCTGGTCGGCAGGAGCGTCAATGTTGGAAAGTTCACATCGCCTCATCTAGTGGACAGGTAGGTTGACTTGTACTTCTACTGTGATTCTCCGGCTGATGGGTCAGGTGGGATTGCATCACCGTCAACGGCAAGCCCGTGCCCGAGACAAAGTTTCGCATCGTCGAGAAGCATGTTCTTGGAGTAGACAAGAAGCTCAGCATCGGCGCCTCCCCCTTTGAGATTCTGACTGCTGTGGCCTTTACCTGCTTTCACGATGCAAAGGTCGAGGTCGGTGTTGTCGAAGTCGGCATGGGCGGCAAGCTCGACTCTACCAACATACTCAACAACCAAGCTGTGTCGGTCATTACCAAGATCGCTCGAGACCACCAAGACTTCCTTGGGAATACTCTGTCGGAGATTGCTGCTCACAAAGCCGGCATCCTAAGGCCAGACGTTCCTTACATCATCAACTCTGCAAACGAGGCCAACGTTCAGTCCGTCATAGACGACTACGCACGGTCAATCGGAGCGGGCCCTCGCCTCGTATCGACCAGCTGGGAGCTCCAGAAGAGGCTGTACGATGCCAGCAAATGGCAGCGTTTGACGTCAACTTTGCTGCCATTTCAGCAGGAGAACCTCAAGCTGGCCGTGGTTGCAGTCATGCACGTCTTGGAGACCCTGGCGAAGAGGCCAGAAAACACCCCAAACTCCAGCAGGCCAGAAAACACCCCAAACTCCAGCAGCCCCAAACACATGAAGCCAAAAGACAAGAGCCCAAAACCTTTAGAGCTTGCAAAAACTCTATTGCTCAACGCAAAGCAGCACCACGCAGGACGCCAAGAATTTGTGCATGCGACACCGGTTTTCAAGGAGGCCTCTCAGAGGAAGAACCATGTTCTGGTAGACGGTGCCCACAACCCAGATGCCGCAGAAACGCTCAACGAGTTTGTGCATAGCCATCTGAGGTTCGGACAGTCCCCCACCTCGGAGCGACCGGCGAATGGGTGGCCCGTCACGTGGGTACTCGCAATGACTGCAGGCAAAGACGCCCATCGCTATCTCGCGACGATTCTCAAACCGGGAGACAAGGTCGTCACTACAACCTTTGGCCCAGTTGATGGCATGCCATGGGTGAAACCGATGGATCCCAGAGAGCTGCTGGAGGCTGCCAAGTCTGTTGAGCCAACAATCACTGGCGTGCATGTCCCTGTCCTTGGCGCGTTGCGGGCTCTGTGCACTGCGAAATACATGTCAAACCAGATCGCGCCTTGGGCTCCGATTGCGCTGACTGGCAGTCTGTATCTTGTCGGCGACCTCCATCGCGAACTGCGGCCCAGAGCTTCCAAAACATGGTGGACGGACACGACTACGGCCGCGAAGGCTGACAGGGAAGCCTATTTGGCAATTCAGGCTGCAGAACGGGAGCGCGTAAGGGCTGCCTTAAAGCCCGGGGCAAATGCACGTGGTGACTCCGCTGCTGAGGAGCGGGCGAAACTGCAAGCGGAGCTTGAGGCGCTGGACTTCGAATTCCAAGGACTGGAGATTGAAGAAATGCGTCTCCTGAAAAACCAGACCACAACATTGGGCTTGACCGACGATGGAACGGCCCTGAGCGCAGGGGAACGTCTCGAGCTTGAAGACCGGCGGTTCGCGGAACGCCACTCGACTCCAGAACAGCTCGCCGCCTATCTCGAACGGGCCGAGAAAGCTAAAGCCGCTCTTGCTCGCCAGAACGCCTGGATGGAGTCTCAAAAGAAAGCCCGGGAGGAGAAATTGGAGAAGCGCCTTGTCCGGAGGCAGCGTCTCGAAGACCGACGAGAAAGGAAGACAAACAAGAGAAAGCTCGTGAAACAAGAGAAGGAACGGCGAAGAGATGGGGCCCTGGGACTCGGAGAAGAAGCGTTGCCAAACTGGCTCCACGCAAGGCGGCAAAGTGATCTCCAATTCGGTACACAGCGTAGGATCGCCATCGGAGATCCTGACCGGCCGTCCAGTAGTTCCACCCCGTCTACGCTCCCCGACACAATGGCATCGAAGCCCACGTCGCAAGATACCGAGCCCGACAAAATGACATCGAAGCCCACGTCACGAGTTAATGAGCCCGGAGACGCGATCTCCTTCCATATCGAAGGAAACAAAGTCCTCTCTTTCCCCAGAGCCAGAGCTAGAGCACGCGCTGGCCTGACGACACGCGCCATGGGGTCCAACCTGGCCAACCGAGACACCAGTAGCAAAGCAGAACTCACCACCATCATACCCGCGCGCCAGCCGGAGCCGCAAGACGCCCTCTCCTCCCTCAGCACGCCTGATGCAGCGACATCCTCCCAGGCCGAGCGCCGCCGCCGCCAGAGCGCCCGCCTACCCCACCCGGGGCCGCGCGCGGAGGGGCCGAACATCGTCATGCACTACGCGCACGTGTCGAACCTGCGGACGAGGGGCCAGGGGCCACCGCGCGAGGAAGATCGGGTCCAGACGTGGCCGCTGGCGACTGGGACGCAGGAGGGGCATCGCACGCCTGTGAAGTATTATCGGCATGATCTCCCTGATGAGCGAGAGGGTGAGGGGAGATGAGCGGGGGGGTGTGTATACGATAGCATGCGGTTGCATTGTGTGTGGAGTTTGGAGGATGGGGACTCTGTACTTTTAGGCCTTGTTTGCATCGCGTCCATGTGAGGTGTTGATCTGAACACTGTGTTATCCTGCTTTTCGAGTGTCTCTGTCGTCCCTTATCTTTACACGTCTAGTCTCCGCGATACAATGGACAGATAGGCGTGAGATGTGTCAACTGTCTATACTTTGTCCAACAAACACGAGTCATCATGGTAGCTGCACCGTTAGCCATTCGAAAGCATACATGCGTGTACCATGGTTTCGACACAGTATTCAACACTTCCGCTGTAGAGATACCCTATGTGGGTACGGATCTGCACCATGGACATGGGCGACGGGAGCAGGACCGTGGAACAGATACAGAGCTCGACACCTCACGCCGAACTGCCTCATTCGGAGACGGCCAACGGGAGCACAACCGTGGAATGCATACAGAGCTCGACACTTCACGGCGAATTGCTGCATATGGAGATGCGTACTGCTGGCTCGTGTGGGCGATGTTCCACGTCGTTCCGTGGTACCAGAGACCCGGACGTGTCGTGTCATGTCGAGGCGCGTGTGATCGTTTCGTCTGCAGGAGTACAACCGTGGTTTGGCCACCGTCTTCGATGGTTGTGAGTCGAACATGCCCCTTGTGGCCGCCGTGGCGATTTAAAATGAGACTTCAACCGTGGAAGTACCGCAGTCGGCCACGTTTTGGGGCAAACTTGCCTTGTGCGGACGGTCTGGTTGCTAGCTCGCGTGGCGCTTCTCTACAGTGACCATGGGACGCAATCTGTCATGGGGGCCATGTTTCGCATCACGGGGTTGTCTCCAGATGTTGAACCGCGGTAGCTGTACTGCGACAGATGCTTTCGATGATAACTTGCCCGATGCGGCTGCATGTGAAGATTGTGTGGGGGAAGGCAACCGTGGAATGTTGGCAGTTTTCCATGGCTTCTTCAGGATTGCCTGAATGCGTAACTACACTAATTATAGGGGCTGACGGATAGTGCGCGGGTAATTCGCGGTCCGTCGGCGAAGTTTATGCTGCTAGTGTTTGTTTTTGGTGGTCGCAGAGATGAGTCGTGAGGGCTTGTCGCTGACGTTCCGTGGAAAGGATCGGTGAGTGTTCATAGTCGACCACGTTTTGTCATCCGGGTTTTGACAGTGACACACCGCTGTTCTCTTGCTCGTGGGACGCAAGCAGGGTCACCCTGAGCATGCTGCTGCGTAGAGCGAGACGCCAACCGCGGTTTAGCGTCTACAATCGATGCTTGTATCGTGGGTTTCCTTTCTGGGACGAGCGAAGGCGAGCTGGACAGGGATGCCGCGTGTCCGCTCGCATGCGCAACCGTGGATTGCTGACCGTGTTTGATGGATTCAAATTACTTGCCTTTTTCATGCTCGATGATGGGCTTGGAGGTGGAGTTGGTGCTGTGTCCGACCGTGAGGAGCTGACGGTCGTGCACGAGTCAAGTATAACGTCCCTCCACGTCGTACTGCAGTCTGCAGGATCCAAGGACCCCTGTGCACACGCGTGCAAACATGTATTACTGCATTCAGACACACCGCTGAACATCTTCGTATCGAACTTATCGGCCTCCACGCGTGTACGAGCGAATACGCAAATCGCCTATTGCGGGCGCCTCTGAATTCTGATTTGGTCATCGTTTCGCGCTGAATGGTGTGCCTGATCTAGGAGTGCGTGTGAAACAACGTGCGTGCTTGTTCAACGTCTGCAAAACATCTTGAAACCAGCAGCGGTGGACTTGGTTCGGAGACTGTTGTTTGGTAACGCAAGCTTCACTCAGGCTGTCCTGGTTGTGGCAACCGCGGCGCGTCTCGTGGCTGGTCACGGTTCTTCACGTGCCATCAAAGCAGATCGTCCCACGTTCTGAGACGCAACTTTTTCCACCTACGTGGCGCCCTTTTTTCCAGTAATGAACCGATGAGTCTGATATCTTCTTTTATTATTGACCCCGTGGTCAGAGCTGGGCGCCGCCTCTCCGGTGTTGGTGCTGCGCCTGTGCCGTCAGCCGGTGACGCAGCTGGCCTGCCAATTTCACATGCCAATCAGAGCGCCAGCTTTGCGACCACACCAGGAAATGGCGATAACGATGCATATGCCGAAGTCCCTGCAGCGACCGATGCACCCCAGACTGCTAGCGCCCGACCAATCTCCCTGTTAGAACGAGCTCGCAGATACTCGTCCTTCACCCGCCGGCCCAATGATGTGGTTGTCGATGAAGAGAGCGATGGCGAAGGCAGAATCAACACCACTGCACCAATAGATATCCCAACCGCTACAGCTGACATGTCCTCGAATCCGTCCCGCGCCCTCGAACACCGCTTCCGCAGCCTTGAACGCAACCCTCCCGTCTCCAGTGCGCCTGCTGCTCCTACCGCTATCCACGGCGCAAGACTCAGTACCGCAGGCCAGCATGCTGGCGGCATGTCCGAGTCTCTGCCCGCCGACGATGGCTTCACCCACCTGCGCGCGCGCATCCATGAGATCAGGGCGCTGAATCTTACCGAGCATGAACGCGCGCAGATGGTACATGGGCTGATGACCGAACGATACCACCATATGCGCCCAACCTCTCCGAGCAGCTTCGTCTCACACGATCGTCCCTTCACACCCAACTCCGGCCACTCTGTGTTCTCAGATAATCGCACCTCGTCGCCTGCCTCCGCAGCGTCTGATGTCGATACCGAGAATCCCTACAAGCTGCGGCCGGGCGACACAAGCCCAACATATCGGACAGTCGATCATCGAGACGAGGAAGATGACGAGGATGACCACGAGGAGGAGCTTGTACTGGGCTGTCAGCACTATAAGCGCAATGTGAAGGTACAATGCTACGACTGTCGACATTGGTACACATGTCGGCACTGCCACGATGAAGTCGAAGATCATGCACTGAACCGCAAGGCTACACAGAACATGCTATGCATGGCATGTGGGACTCCCCAAAAGGCAGCTGATGCCTGCAAGAAGTGCGGCATCGAGGCGGCGTGCTATTATTGTGATATCTGCAAGCTGTGGGACAACAACGCAAGAAAGAAGATCTACCACTGCCCAGATTGCGGTATCTGCAGACGTGGTGCAGGTCTTGGTAAAGACTACACGCATTGTCAGGTAAGTCTCCACAGTCTATGTAATCTCAGGCCATCCTTCTCATAGCACACAGAGATGCAATGTCTGCATTACCATATCCCACGCGGACTCGCATGTCTGTATACCACGCGCTACTGACTCCGGATGTCCCATCTGCACCGACTACCTCTTCACGTCATCTGCGGCGGTCGTCTCGATGCCATGCGGGCACTACATGCACAAGCAGTGCTACACACTGTACATGCAGACCGCGTACAAGTGTCCAATATGCAAGAAGAGCGCCGTGAAGATGGACTTGCAATGGCGCAAGCTGACATCAGCAATCGAAGCGCAGCCCATGCCCGAGCAATTTGAGAATACCAGAGCGATCATCCAATGCAACGACTGCTCGAGAAAATCTTCGGTCAAGTACCATTGGCTTGGCAACCAGTGCGACAACTGCGACTCCTACAATACCAATGAGCTGCGTATCTTGAACGGACCTGATAGTGAACAAGCTGCCAACAATCTCCTAGACGCCGATGCAAATGCGGGTTCCAGATCACCGGCCAGTGTCAGCTCTCCGCAGTCGCAGGCACTTCGATCGCCACGTTACTACTTCCAGCCTGACGAACCAGAGGAGACATGGCTGCCAGGTCAGCTACCGTCGTTTCCATTCCAGCTGCCCCAGTTCCCCAACAGACCGCGCATGCCGGATATGCCACAGATGCCGCGCATGCCCGGCTTTCCGTCGTTGCCACGCTTTCCATCTCTGCCACAGTACCCGCAGTTCCCAAACATGCCCAGAATGCCGCAGATGCCTCAGATGCCTCAGATGCGCCGCGATGCAGAGGAGATGCTCGAGCGCTTTCGCCGTTCGATGGATGCCTACCTCAATCCTACCGGGGAAGTACGAGACGAACACGTTCCATTTATCGACCTCGGCGGCGACGATAGACGCGAGACAACAGAAGCCACGGACGGTACGCAGGTCAAGGGCCCATACTTGCCCCAGTACTACTTTGAACGCTTCTCACAAGCTCTGACACGTTTCCGTAACGAACTCAATCCCGGTATGGAGGAAATACCGGATTTGAATCTGTCGGAGGATCGAGATCCGGGGGGACTGCAGTTATGGGGCGAGGATGGTGGACGCATTGAACGGCGGCTCAACGCTGAAGACGACGGCGATGAAGCCTCTGAGGATGAGAGTAGCAGTGATGAAAGCCACCATGAAGATGAAGAAGAGGATGACGATGATAATGAACACGATGGGCAAAAGCAGAAGACGGATTGGGATCTACCTGGGCATCTCTGATTGAATTGAACGGCGTTTTTGTGGGCGGCCACGATAGATCAATTTGGGGTTGAGCTGGAAGAAATAGCATAGAAGCGGCGCCACTACTATTACAAACAAATTATACCTAGAAATCAAACAACCTGATCTTTTCATTGGCGTTCGCACTTGTCATTGATGTTCGCAAGAGGCTGGTGTCGATGAAGGGGTGCTCCACTTTTCTGTCTAGCACCGCCAAGCGGCTTAGCGAGAGAGGCCCACGTCGATTTCGCGAGGGCTGCTCGAAGGCTTTTTGCGAACTTCCCAGCGCATTCAATTCAACGTCGACTAACCCACAGCCGATCTCCGTCAGTACGTACATTGCCAGCGATACTGCTGCAGTCGCCGAGCCTGTTTGCGCAATTGCGCGCAGCTCCCGCACCGAACCGCTGCTAACAGATTTCCGCAGAAATGTCCTCCACCAAGAAGGCCTCCGGCAAGACCCAGCGCAGCGCCATCGCTGACGTTGTCGCTCGCGAATACACCATCCACCTCCACAAGCGCGTACGTTGATTCAGTTTGTTGAAGTCCATCAATGGTCTGTCATAGCTGGGCGAACACCTGACCAGACCGATCACGCTGGCTTGGGTGTTTGTTCAACTGTGCGGGCATCGGGCGGAAGACTGAAGAGGAACACAAGGCTGATGCGGTATACAGGTCCACGGCGTTTCCTTCAAGAAGAGGGCTCCCCGTGCCATCAAGGAGATCCGTGCTTTCGCTGAGAAGGCTATGGTACGTAAACACCAGCGGGCACTTTGCAGGGTGCACTATGCGCGACTGCTGTGCTCATACTCCCACACTGAGGCACCGGCTAATCGATCTACCAGGGCACTTCCGACGTCCGCCTCGACCCCCAGTTGAACAAGAAGGTCTGGGAGTCCGGCATCAAGGGCGTTCCTTTCCGCCTCCGTGTCCGCATCTCGCGTAAGCGTAACGACGAGGAGGGCGCCAAGGAGAAGCTCTACTCCTACGTCCAGGCTGTCAATGTCAAGGACCCCAAGGGTCTCCACACCCAGGTCGTTGAGGACGCTTAGATATTGAACACCCTGGGAGGACTAGAAGACGAAGATGCATATCAAAAGCATGGCGTTCCGGCGGGTTGCTGAATAGCTGCTTGATTAGACAGCGAAAGGCTTGTGAAATGATACCTAAATGATATTCATGCCCGCCATGTTGCACACTTAAATGCTTCCCCATCTCACTGTGTGACTCTGTACCCCAATACCTTGACAACTGTGGAGTAAGTAACTAACTTAAAGAGCCACGCGCCTGGCTCAAAGTCGGTCCCTACGCACGCTTTGTTCCTCTTGCTGTCCTGCCAGTCCATCTGTTTGACGAAACTGCCGAATCGGGCAGGTTCACAACAGCATCGAACACCGAAGTCCCGATGTGCTTCTCCTTCGCACGAACCTCAAACACTATGCCAAGCTCAACACCGTGCAGGTAGCCCGGAGTAACAACAGTTACCAGTAACCACATATGGTTAACGAGTCCCGGACAATCGATCGGGTTAATCATTTGTCCGGCAATCATGCGGTGGCGGAAACAAATGCCATCGGTGCTGGAGTCAACTCTCAAAACCCCTTTGCGGAATGTCCTACAGCACTCAATTGATATTTCTGCGATTACTCTCCATTACGTGACTGACTGAGTGCAGCGCTGAAGTTGTGCAGCGCGGTTGCCGCACTTTGCCAGATGCTCCTTCACTAGGTTGCGGCTGCTCGAGCTGAGCCTACGCTCGCACGCATTTCCCAACTGCTGATGGAAGCTTCTCGAGGAGTACGATGGTGACGGCGCAAAAGCGAGCCTAGATCCAGTTGTGTTCAAGACGAAGGACACGATGAGGAACATGAAGACGAAGACGACGTGGAGGATGTGGAGAATGGGTACAGTCAGCACGTCGGATCCAGTATGGTCCTCGGGTCCATCGTGTCTCGAAGCTGAATGTCACCAAGTCCGGTGAGGCACGATCTGGCGACCGGTTTGGAATCCAAGCCACAACTGCTGGTGACTTCAAGACAAAACACGACATCTGTACGGAGATCAAACCTCGATGGCATGGATATTGGATTACAATTGAAGCGCTAGACGACCCCATGTAACTATTTTTTACAACATGAGGAAGACGGAAAAATGTAAGTCGTATGAGACCGGACTGTGCTTCTCCGACGACATTGGTAACGCAATCATCCCTATACTCTGGAAGTCTTCTGGTTTGAAGCGATAGTCGAGCAACCCGACGACGTCGACAGTTCGGTCTCTCGGAGCTAATAGTCTTGTTACTGTGAATGGGCGGCATACGAAGCTGATGCATGCCGGCCACTGTATAGACAAAGCGATCGACCTGTTGTGGAAGATTAGGTCTTTTACACTGTAGGCGAGGACGGCCAGATTGATGTGGATGAAGTCGAGGATAATGCCAACATCGCTCTTTCACCCCGTCCAATGGCTCCTCGGGTTGACAGCACTTATCGTGACAAGACTGGACACAGCCCCGCTACAAGGATGTCCAGATCAGTGATGTCTCATTTCACTAAGACATGTAGACTGCTGTAATTGCTGTTGGTTCGTAGATGAAAAACACGTACGCGCACTTGCGCAACTATAGTTTGATAAGTATGTGAATGTTGGAATATCAGCAAAGACCTCAACCAGGTGCACATAAGTCGACTTCGCAAAACAGTCAACACGACGTCTGTTGTATACCACGCCTACAGTTCCCTTTTTATCGGTCTTAAAGACAATGTTCACTACTCGGGCTTCCGAAATATAACCATAGAGCGGATTCCTTGGGCTCGGCCTTCGCCTGAACCCCCTCCCCTCCTCTCGGTTTCTCGCCCCTCTCGGTTTCTCAGCTGAGAGGTAGCCGAAGCAGAATTAGCCTGCAGTATCTTCAAGAAAGTGACGATCATAGCCTTCCAACATGACTGTGTCAATACTGCGAGCACCTCACTTCGAAATTTGTGCATCTCTAACTCAATAGCTGATTCTCTCTCGTTCCTAGACAGACATCATACACACACCATCGACATCAGAGAAAGCCGCTACGATGTTGCCGCAGTCAACTTCCACCAGTCGTGCCTATGCCGCGCAGTCCCATCGAAGCATGCACATTTTACCTTCAGAATCGGTAATAGCTGGAGCCCAGAACTGTGGAGCTCAAAGCTGTGGATGAACGGAAAATCTCACCGCCACTGGAGATACCTTTCTGAACGACTGCCTTGCACTTTTCGATGGCCGCGAACCTGGACGTGGGACGTCAGATCTATGTATCTAGTATCTGCGCAGATTTACACACGGGAGGCGTGTGGTAGCACCCCGATACTAAGTCGCTCGTTGTCTTCATGAAGTCGCAATCACGGAGCTGTGGAACCTTTACCGTGTCGTGTCGGTGTCAAATGCCAGACGGTCAGTGTATTGCCGAGAGGTCTGTCGTCACGCTGATATTCCTACTGCGGGTCCGTGGAACGGATGAGGTGGTGTGATCATCAGACACTCGTCCGCCTAGTTGTACATTAAAGGTGTGATTAGTAGTCTACTGTGTATCCGTATAAGCAGTCGCACCTGGCGGCCACAAGCCTGGACAGTAGAGGTATGACGCTTCCCTGACATTGATCTGCTACAAGCCGGTGCATTTCACAATTTGTAATTCTGGCGTCGCCTCAGTCTCGTGCGCTCAGACTCCATGGAATGTTGATCATCAGATATCGCGAGTAGAGCCATGAGGTATGCGTCGGTGTGATAGCTGATGCTTCAAGACGATCAGCTTTTCCTCACTTAAGGCACGCGCAGGGAAGCCCTCAAAAGAGACTCCAGAAAATAATGTATCTGATGGCTGCGGATGGCACATTTTGCACAGATCCACATCCAGCGACTCGGCCGAACACACTATACGTGTCGTGGGGCTGCGCGACTGAGGCTCTGTGTAGCAACTCGTACGCACCACTACAATTGCCGACAAGTAATGCTACTCGTTGTTTATTTGACGACCAAAGCATTATCGAGGCTCAACACTCCTGACGTGTCTTGCAGCCAATGTTCTCGATCGTCAGCGCGAACGCTGCTGCACATCAAGCGAACTCCTCCAGGTCCGCGGAGCCCTCGACCCCAGCAGGCCCAGCCGTCGACGATGCTGCAGGCTGCAGCATTCCTTCGCGCGGATGGGTAATAGCTGATAATTAGTCTCCTGTCGATCCGGGGAAAGGATTCTAGATCAAGGAAATACCCATGGAATCTGATAGCCTAAAAGAGGCGTTGGTGGTGGGGGCGCAATACATTAGCTACTTTGTGGAGGATTCGTGTGCCATGTCTAGATGATCCAGGACTAAAGGAGTTGCGATAGGAACAAAATCTGTGTGTGACGGAAGGACTGCAGATTGGCTGGGATGATTTGTCGGGAGACGGTTCTTCAATGTGCGGGCACGGCGCGTTATGGTGCCTGAGTGCCCAGACATGATGCGTAGAGAGCGAACAGGCTCCCACTGGAAGACCGAGATGGCGGTTCGGCTGTGCAAAGACTTGAAAGTATTGCACGAAACCTGATTCAGCTTGTGCTGTAGTGGGAGAATAATGCCCGACAATGCCTTAGGCAATACTGCGACGCCCGTTACTCAAAGGTGAATATGCGCCGCACGTGCATGGAGGCTGAAGTACTTTGTGGCCTGGAGGCACTCAGTCTGCGATCTGCGATTCATCAATCAACATCGTCAACAAAACTTTTCTGAGACATGGCGGCTCGGTGTCACTGTCAAAAGCTTGTGCCCTTTTGACTCATCTGATCGGCCTTGAGCCTCATCAGCACGCCACGTCAAATTTTCACCATTCCGTCGGGGAGAGATCTGATTCTCCGATACGGCGCAGCGGCGCAGGCCAAAGCTTGTCGCAGTCCTTCGCAATCGGACCAAATGCTGCATGCAACGTGGACAAAACTTGTTGTTTGTGTGGGTAGTGCCTGCATGTTCCCGTCTCCCATCTACCGAGTCGGTGCTATGGTGGACCCTGTGGGCGTGATAAAGATAAAACTGTTGAAACCCCGTGGATCGTAAATCGTGATCGCTCGTCAGGCTCGGAAGCAGCCGCCGAGCCCCTGCTCCTCGTTCTTTCCTGGGATCATGCCGACGTGGTCTGAGACCAGAACAGGATTTGCCAGCATCGCACGAATCACCACTCGCCAAGCGTCACGCCTGCAACACGCGATGACATAATGCATCGGGATTGCCAGGAGTGGAGCTTGGGTGTCGTGATTGCTCGGGGCCCGCCGGCGAGCATGGAGAATGGGCGATATCCGGGCTCCGTAAGTGGAGCCGTGGGTGAGCTGGCAGGTCGGAAATGGCCAAGCAAGATTCAAGGAGTCGAGTCAACAAGGAGTCAACGAAAACTCTGCCAGGAAGCACATTGTCACAGTCGATCAACAGATGCCCGGTGCTGGTGGTGAGGCAATTCGAGAAGCAGACTGACGTCGCGTGTTGCGCAATATCGAGTGCCCGCCGATCGCAGAGCTTGTCCGAATGACTGCTGTATGCTGCGTGGGATGATTGCGGATGCTTGCTTCCTGTGACGCTAGTTGGCGGCCCATCCCCGCATTTGCAATAGCCACTGAGGTGCAGGCCCGCCTTGGAGCCTGAGGTGCGCCAGACGTCAAGGGACTGCAGCACTTGGGGCCCAGAGAACCGGAGCAGATACGGCGCCTGTTGGCTGCTACTGCTGCCTCCCGTGTTGGGTCGTTGAGGATATCTGCCGTTTTGCCTCCCAGCGCCGTATGAAGCGTTGAGCGGTGCTGAACGTCTGGATCGTCGCGAAAATTCTACCTGGTCTGTGTGAGAGCTCATAGGAGGTTTTGACACCAATTTGCACATTGTGGTAGGTACAGGGAGTTGGAAGAGCTTGGGGCCGGAGAGAGGAACGACACCATGGGCCTGGCCGCTGTTCTGAAGGACGCCCCCAGAGGGCCAGTCTCCTTGCGATCAGTCACCATGTCACGTGCGGAGTTTCACCCGGATGCGCGATGACCGTAGTACAGACCGGCGTCGGGCAGGCGGTTGTGGTTATGTAAGGCTGTCACTGGGGACGTCACGGAGTTGCAAGAGAAGAGCGATTTTGTGTTCAAGCTGCGCAAGAGTGGATCTCGTGGTTGCGCTTTCCATTGGAATGCTGAAGCAGTGACTACATAACATGCTAGAGTAGAAAACCGGTGCGTCATGCAACGCCCGTATGAGTGAGGGGATATCTGCCAACAAACACGCTACGCTATACAGCATAGCAAAGCAATTCACATCCGTGCCATGCCAAACACCAGGCTGGTAATGCTGGTAAATAAACAATGTCCCCAAGCTCACGCTTTCCGTGGGTGTCGAGGTGGATATATGTGCTTTTGATCGTACACCGCTCCGCCATGCGTAAATAGGAGATGATACAAAGGTGACGCAGAGCAGCGATCGATATGATGAGTAAACTCCGAGGGCCTCGCCGGGTCCGATGGCTACAAGCCCGAGCCCGAGGCTGGGATGCAACCCAAAAGCAAAGGATATATGCGCCGAGTGTCGTAGTCATCCGGCGTTCCGTGATTTTCGTAATACCAAACTCCAGAAGATGATGAGACCATTTTGCAAGAAAGAGAAATAGGAGAGCAGAAGGCCGACTAGTATTGCGTGTACCTCCTCTTTTGTTCTCGTGTTTGGTCGAACGATCGCATGTAGTTGTTTAGTTGCGATGCCGCTTGGGCGGTGATGCCTGACTGTGTTGTCGAGGAGTTTGACGACAGCGACGAGCGTGATGATGATGGCGTGAGGCTACGCTGCCCCACTTTTGGTGGAGCAAAGTACGAGCCATTCGCGGTGGTGCCGTAGTGGTACGGACTTGAGTGGCCCATGTCGAATCCTCGTGATGTTGATGATGCTTGATACTGCGAGAAATTGACAGCCGGAGGAAGATAGAAGCCGTGGTTGGAGGAGGATGTGGACGAAGCAGACGACGAGAGTTGTGCGGACTGCTGCTGGCCAGCCTTCTCGAGGTCTGCTAGCCTGCAGGCCTGCGAGCAGTAGGTGCCGCCCTCCATCTGGCGGTCGCAGGAGAGGCAGAAGTCGTGAGACCAGTCCATCTGGGAAGTCATGGTGGATGTGAGATTGAGGTGGTGTGGTGTGGTGGTAGAGTAAGCTGAGACGCGGACGGGTAGTCGGCGGCTGGGCGGGGCAAGATGGTGGTGGAGTGCTCAGAAGGGGAGAGGAGAGTGTTCCTTATGAAGCAGTGAGTGCTCAGACAGGAGTCACGGAGCGTTAGAGTCTTCAGCGGAGCCTTGATGGAGACGGGTTCTGCGGGAGCAGGCGCAGAGATGGTCTTAAACCAGCGCTCAGGAACATGGCATACGGCCGGCGACCTATCAGACCCTGGTCATGCAGGCTGCTAGTCAACAGGGTGTCCCACGCACCTCCGCTCAGGATACAGGCGTGCGCATGGACCCACGCAGCAGCCCAGAGTATTTCTCAGGAAGCCGCCGCAAGCTGTACCCTTGCGAGCCCGCTTGCTCATGCACCCCTCTTTGCGCCTTAGGCCCTAAGAGGCAAGGCGGCGGTTCTGTCGAACAGGTGCAACACATCGTCCTGCGATTCGCCCAGGCGCCCATTTGGCCACCACGGTGCTGCCAGTTGGCCCAGCACGCTCTGCCTGCGCGGCATCGATTCGCTCAACGAGGGCGATTTCGCGCACCCGCAGGCTGTCGAGCGCTGCATTTCGCGGTTTTTCACGCATGTGCTGCTGCACAGCGGTCAAATTCTGCACTGGCAACTCCAGCCGGACCTGTGAGCACGGTGATAGGCAGACTGTCTGCGCAGCTTCTCTCTCGTGTGACACCACTGCCAGAAAGCGTGATAGCAGCACGACCAGCCTCCCAAAATGACGAAGATCCAGTCTCCACTCGCTAGTCATCTGCACTTCCGGACATGGCGGATGACGTGCAAACTGGGGTTCGGACGCTGCCTTTCCCAGAGTGATCTAAACAGGAGCAAGCTATCGAGTTTCAGCGATCACGCTGCAGGCCTAAGTCGCCGTGGGGTGACTGCACGCTTCGCCCCCAAGGCATCACTTATCGAGCAGCTGGCGCAGCGAACTGCGTGCCTGTGAAACGTTCATACCCTCGTCCTTCTAAGGGACGTTGTGCATGAATAGCCGACTCACTCAACTGATCCCCGGCGTTCGCCATATTGGAGCTGATGGCAAACAATTGCAATCCGGACAGCTCACTGCCTCAGCCCTGCAGTTGAGCCCAAGTTCCACATCTTACGGAATTCCGTGATTCGTCTGTCGTAAGCTGAAAAAATTCCTGCTGGAATGTGCGCAGTACTATCTCAGCCTCGTGCAGTCTGTCAAGCCACCGCTCATGGCGACATTTGACGACGTTATCTGTCGCCATCACGGCAATGCTCGCTTTCGGCGCCAGGATTATTTGTAGTTACCATTTGAAGCACATGATGTGGGTGAGTCTAGCCTACGCCGCAAGATCGGCGTTGAACAGGCCGGGTCCTGTTCGCCCCTCCAAGCACCCTCCAGCATTTGATGTGCACTTTTATTCCCGTGGAGATCAGCACGTTCGCTGCCTCATGAGGGAATTCTGCGAAAGGAGCGGTTCTGGCTCTCGTCTGGCTATCGTATTGCCCTCAGCGTCGGCCATACTCACGCGCTAGACATCTCGTCGTCCCGCTTCAGGCACACGGCGAGGGCGAAGCATTATTGATCGGTGGTCAGAAAGGAGAACTGTTTAAGGAGGACGCCTATTTGGTAGGCCTCGCCGCTGTTCACGGCTACCTAGCGACCTGGTCAGGATCCTCGTCTCTCAGCGCGCCTAGAGCACTTTCGCTCCAGGAACTTGAAGCGAAATAACGATCATGCTCGTTGCCTGCCCTCTACCCAAAGGGGTGATGGACAGTTCTGTCTGTCCCTGCAGGCTGTCAAATGCCTGCAAAGTTTAGTTCCCACAGGAACGCCAGAGGAGTGACTTGCAGATGACCTTGGAATGCTCATTCGTCCGTCAGATACGAGGACGGAACCCCCACGGCTCACCTTCAAGGTTCAGCACGCAACCCTTACGGAGGGCATCGTGATGTCGACAGGCTGCAGGAACGGTAAGCGCAATTTGCCGTTATCTTGATATCAAATTGAGCGCGGTTAACGAGCTTCACGACTCGTGAACCCCTCACTTTGGCCTGGGCGCTATCGAGCGAGAAGCTGCCCGTGAAACGACTCAGTAAAGACCGCGTGGCACGTAATGCAGAAGCAGCGCGTGTCGGCCGCGGTTGCCAGAAGGAACACCCTGGAGACGCACAGATGTGCGCACGCATCTACCCCATAAATGCGGCAGCCACCAAGCTCGTTGGGATATGGCTTGCGACATATCAGTGGAGAACCATGCACTCAACCACCAACAGTTTTTTGAAACGTTGAAGGATCTCTTTGGACGTCAGTCCTGGAGATAAGCTCAGCATTGTCCAGTCCGCAGTTGCATGACCATGCAGGGCTCTGCGACTCAGCCGGACGGGTATCACGTAGCTGAGTACCTCCAAAGAGCGCTCTATGCAAGCAACCTCGCTATACGGTTGCATACCAGCACAATGTGAAGGACGGCGAGCTCAGACTAGCAAAACCTCTCTCCTGCACAGCCAAAGCACAAATGATTCACGCTTCCCAATGCAGTGTCACCAAACACCGAAGCACGGATGTCCATCCAATTCAAGCAATCAATAGCCAGCCTCGCAGCCTCGCCTGTAGCGTGAATCTCCCGACTCGGGCCGAGCTTCCTTCATCGCTCCCGTTCCCGTTGTAAGGGCACCCTGACCCGTGAGGCAGAAGCGTGCCTGAGCGTAAACCTGGCGGCCTCACCCGATGCAAAAAAAAACTCAACATTTGTCAATCGGCCCTTGGCTGCCCGTCTGTTTGTCTGTTGTTGCTTGAGGCTGAGGCGAGGCTGGGAGGCACACGCTGCTTACGGACGCTGCGTTTTGGCCCTCCAAGACGAAAGGCGCGAGTCGATTGCGCAGTTTCGAGATTGATGCCTTGCAACACATCACTCAGTACAGCGCTCCGCCTGAGAATAAACCGCACATCATGGAGAAGTCGGGCGATCGCGGGTCTTTGCCGAGCACATGATGTTCACGTCGCCTCGTCAACAAAACTTTTCCATTTGCAATCGCAGACAGCCATCACAATCCCCAATTGACACTTAAAAGCACACAATGGCACTTCAGCCCTATGCCGCCGAGCTCAGCCTCGCCCTCGCCGCCGTCCACAATGCCTCAGTTCTGACCAAATCCGTGCTGCGCTCGCTGAAAAATCACGTCTCCGCAGAGACCAAAGCCGACGACTCGCCGGTAACCATAGCCGACTTCGCAGCCCAGGCGCTCCTCATCAGTGCAATCCATGCCATCTACCCGAACGATCAATTCCTCGGCGAGGAGAGCGCAGACGCGTTGCGCTCCAATGCGCCGCTAGCAGACCGCGTGTGGGAGCTTGTGCAACGCGCAGAGAGTCTGCATGCAGAGAGAACCCAAAGCGGCTCTGCTCAGGGTGCACAGACACTTACCTTCCCGGCCAGCAAAGAGGAGATGTTTGAGCTGATTGATCGTGGCGGGAAGGGCGAGCAGACTGCTACGGGCCGTGTGTGGGTCATGGACCCTGTGGATGGGACGGCGACGTTCATGCAGGGCCAGCAATATGCTGTGTGTTTGTGCTTGCTGGCTGATGGCAAGCAGGCTGTGGGGATTATTGGGTGTCCGAACTTGGCGTTTGATGTTGAAGGGCCGCTGGGACAGAGCAGGGTGCATGAGGATCTTGTTGACGAGAAAGGGTTTGGAGTTGTGCTGTCTGCGGTCCAAGGGCAGGGCACATTCGTTAGGAGGATGATGGAAAACGGATGGGGAGAGGCGAGGAAGGTTAACCTGAGTGAGTTGCCAGAGAAGAAGCTTGAGGAGCTGAACTTCGTTGAGAGCACGTTGGGAAAGACCAGTCTCTCGCAGGAGGAGCATAAGGCTGTCTGTGAGCAGCTCGGTGGGCAATGGCCAGGCACTGTCATTTGGGCACAGCAAGTCAAGCATGTTGCACTCGCACTTGGGTCGACAGACGTGATGGTTCGCATTCCCAAGACTGTCGACAGATTCACTTGTGTATGGGATCATGCCGGCGGGCACATCCTATACACGGAAGCCGGTGGGCTAATCAAAGACTTCCACGGCGGAGGCATCGACTTCACACAGGGCCGACACATTGCAGGGGAGCGCAACTATGGCATGATAGCCGCGCTGCCATCCGTCTTCGAGAAGGTGGAACGGGCCGTGAAAGATGTCATCGCCCGGAGACCACAGTGAAGCGGAACTGCAGGTCGGGAGGATTTCCACGCAGTGCAAGGCGAGGGCTTGCTTGCTCGAGCCGAGTTGTACAGCTGTAAGACCGAGGCTGCACGGTTTCACAGAGCCTCACCGGACGGTCAGGCCACCGCTGTTATTGGCTTGTTCATGGGGGCACCGCAGTAGTTTCAGAAGTGACAGAATGTGGGGTAAATCTGAAATGGACGCTCGCATGAGCCTCAGCTGAGCTACAGGGTCTGTTTCAGGGGCGTGACGAGTGTAGGAAACACAAAATGCGCAAGTATGCAGTTGGCTTATGTCCGAAATGCAGACCGATGCTGCGCCTAACCGTGAACAATCTGCTGTGCAGCTTCCGTAGCACAACAGAAAGGACTCGAGACGCCTTGCTCGGGCTTGCTCGTTGATTCGCAGGATGATTACTGCGACTGTCGTGTCCTCCTGAGGTGCAAGTCTGCGTTATGCATGCACTGAGATAGTCATTGATTCGTTGCAAAGATACCGAAGCTGTCGTGTTATTCGAAGCTGCATTGTGTATGCGCTCAATTACCGCTCAATTACCGCTCAATTACCGTCTGATCGCGCAGGATCGTGTCTATGCCGCACCGCCGCCGTTTTTCCTGAACGAAACCTTCTCTACTGCGACGTTCTCATTTCCTTCCGCGTCTGTACGTAGCTGATAGACGTACAGCACGAGGACATCACCTTGGACCTGTTTCGCTGTTAGCCGGTCGTTGCACGATGGCTTATTGATCGTCGCCGCTGAGGGGCAAACTCACGTCCATAAGCACGAAGCTTGGTGTAGGATCTTCGTCTTCTGTCCACCACCCTGTCGTCATAGCACCTGTTGCACTTCCTGGGTTCACGAAGAACTTGCCCTCCATCTCGTATGCCTCGAACTTGTGTGTGCCGCCCCATAGCAAGATGTCCACGTCCATTTGCCGCGCTGCGATCAGCAAGCTGTCGCCATCGCCTGGCGGTATGATTGTGTGACCATGTGTGAAGCCTATGCGCAGCGATCCGTGGGTCACGACCTTAGAAAGGGCGAGGTTTGGTGCTTCGACGTCGAAATCGCCCTTGACGATCTGTAGGTCAGGCGCGATGCCTCGCAGGAATTCGTATGTCTCTCGATCTGTAATATTGCCAAGGCAGAGAATTTGTCCGATCTTGCCAGGCGCAAGGAGCTTCTTGAACTAGGGCGATTGTCAGTCGCGGCGCAATCGGGAAGAGGAGACCGCGGGGTCATGGGGTAGCTCGTACCTTGGTGGGAATGTCCTAAGCAGCCTGTAAGTTTGTGAGGCCTAGCATTGTATACTATTTGCATGTGAACATACTGCAGCGCGATCTGGGATGAAGAGGTCACCCAGGACCAGCACGAGTCGCGAAGCCATTGTGGCTGCCTAAAGTCCTGCTGAGACTATTCCTTGGTATGATATGAGAGCGATTATCCAGGCGACTCAAGATCGGTAAGCAAACAGAACAGTGAGTACTGTGAATGCGAGATGGTGGGGTTGCGAGTGGAGAGGAGGCTGAAACTTGGGGAAGCTATCTATGGGATGCCGTCACTTACCTAGGTGTCTTGGCTTGGCAGGCACAGCAAACGCCGATTCCACATTCGTCATCTCCAACAACAACCTCCCAGACCCAGCATGATTATTCAACCGGCCACGAAGGCTTCCGTACTACCGTCAGCTTTAAGATCTGACGAGACTTTGCAACTCGAGCCCTACAGGCGGCGGCATGCTGGTACCTAGACGGGAAGGTACTACCGGTAAGTGGTCCAGTCGAGCGCAAGTCTAGACTGCCACATGATCGAATTCTTAGGGCCTGTCTTGATCGCAGTAGATTGGCTTCGTCTGATATACAGCCATTGGATGGCTGCAAATAGGACATTTGCATTGCTCATCTGCATAGTTGAATGCAGCATCCTCTCTATTCATCTTTCGTCGCATACGATCACTGTTCACTCGTATATCGGTCTTGAGATCTGAACTCTGGTATCATGAGCTTACCTTTCTGTTCCCGTGCTACTACAAACACTGGCTTGTGTATCTTACAAGATACCTTTGAAGCATCAAGAGAGCCACAGCTGGTCGCGGAAATGGTACAAGAGCTGGGATTTGGACTATGCACCACGTAGCAGACTACCTGAACTAGAACTACCAAGAGCCACCCTAGCTAGACTGCTCTCAATCCGATCTATGCACGGCGACTTTGCCTGGTACCACCAAAAGTACAGACACAACGACGCAACACTCACCTGCTCATGCAAGCGCAACAAGATGCCAGAGCACCTTGTCCTCTGCTGCAAGACCCAAGGGTCCTTCAGCCGATGGCCATTCCGACTATCTATACCACCATCCAGCCGTAGCGAAGGCGTAGCATATACTAGTGTGCTCATTGGGGATCCAGGGGCCTTTGGAGCCTTCACCCAACTCACTCAGTACTACACCAAGGTCTGTCCCCGGTAGCTCTCCTACCTTGCAAAAGCAACAAGCAACCCTACTCCACCCC